>NC_069501.1:1120665084-1120775084 GCF_027579735.1 Bombina bombina | reverse complement strand
CCCTTTTCAGATCGACGATATACTCTTATATATACCATTACCTCTGCTGATTCTCGTTTCAGTACTGGTTTGGCTATCTGCTATATGTAGATGAGTGTCCTGGGGTAAGTAAGTCTTATTTTCTGTGACACTCCTAGCTATGGTTGGGCACTTTGTTTATAAAGTTCTAAATATATGTATTCAAACATTTATTTGCCTTGACTCAGAATGTTCAACTTTCCTTATTTTTCAGACAGTCAGTTTCATATTTGGGATAATGCATTTTAATTTAAAATTTTTTACCTTAAAATTTGACTTTTTCCCTGTGGGCTGTTAGGCTCGCGGGGGCTGAAAATGCTTCATTTTATTGCGTCATTCTTGGCGCGGACTTTTTTGGCGCAAAAATTCTATTTCCGTTTCCGGCGTCATACGTGTCGCCGGAAGTTGCGTCATTCTTTGACGTTATTTTGCGCCAAAAATGTCGGCGTTCCGGATGTGGCGTCATTTTTGGCGCCAAAAAGCATTTAGGCGCCAAATAATGTGGGCGTCTTATTTGGCGCGAAAAAATATGGGCGTCACTTTTGTCTCCACATTATTTCAGTCTCATTTTTTTATTGCTTCTGGTTGCTAGAAGCTTGTTCTTTGGCATTTTTTCCCATTCCTGAAACTGTCATTTAAGGAATTTGATCAATTTTGCTTTATATGTTGTTTTTTTTCTTTTACATATTGCAAGATGTTCCACGTTGCAACTGAGTCAGAAGTTACTTCAGGAAAGTCACTGCACAGTGCTGGAGCTACCAAGCTAAGTGTATCTGCTATAAACTTTTGGTATCTGTTTCTCCAGCTGTTATTTGTATTGCATGTCATGTCAAACTTATTAATGCAGATAAAATTTCCTTTAGTACTGTTACATTACCTGTTGCTGTTCCGTCAACATCTAATTTTCAGAGTGTTCCTGATAACATAAGAGATTTTATTTTTTAAATCCATTAAGAAGGCTATGTCTGTTATTTCTCCTTCTAGTATACATAAAAGTCTTTTAAAACTTCTCTTTTTTCAGATGAATTTTTAAATGAACATCATCATTCTGATACTGATAATGGTTCTTCTGGTTCAGAGGTTTCTGTCTCAGAGGTTGATGCTGATAAATCTTTGTATTTGTTCAAGATGGAATTTGTTCGTTCTTTACTTAAAGAAGTGTTATTTGCATTAGAAATAGAGGATTCTGGTCCTCTTGATTCTAAATGTAAACGTTTAAATAAGGTTTTTAAATCTCCTGTAGTTATTCCAGAAGTGTTTTATCTCCCTGATGCTATTTCTGAAGTAATTTCCAGGGAATGGAATAATTTGGGTAATTTATTTACTCCTTCTAGACGTTTAAGCAAATTATATCCTGTGCCATCTGACAGATTAGAGTTTTTTGAGACAAAAATCCCTAAGGTTATGGGGCTATCTCTACTCCTGCTAATGTACTACTATTCCTACGGCAGATAGTACTTCATTTAAGGATCCTTTAGATAGGAAAATTGAATCCTTTCTAAGAAAAGCTTACTTACGTTCAGGTAATCTTCTTAGACCTGCTATATTTTTAGCGGATGTTGCTGCAGCTTCAACTTTTTGATTAGAAGCTTTAGAGCAACAAGTAACAGATCATAATTTTATAGCATTATTATTATTCTATAACATGCTAATAATTTTATTGGTGATACCATCTTTTGATATCATTAGAGTTGATGTCAGGTATATGTCTCTAGCTATTTTAGCTAGAGAAGCTTTATGGATTAAACTTGGAATGCTGACATGTCTTCTAAGTCATCTTTGCTTTCCCTTTCTTTCCAGGGTAAATAATCATTTTAGTTCCTTTCCTTACAAGGAACAAAAGCCTGATCCTTCATCCTCAGGAGCGGTTTCAGTTTGGAAACTATTTCCAGTTTGGAATATATCCAAGCCTTATAGAAACCTATAGCCAGCTCCTAAGTACTTATGAAGGTGCGGCCCTTATTCCAGCTCAGCTGGTATGGGGCAGATTACGTTTTCTTCAAAGAAATTTGGATCAATTCCGTTCTTAATCTCTGGTTTCAGAAACATTGTTTCAGAAAGGTACAGAATTGGCTTCAAGTTAAGGCCTCCTGCTAAGAGATTCTTTTCTTTCCCGTGTCCCAGTTAACACAGCAAAGGCTCAGCATTTCTGTAATGTGTTTCAGATCTAGAGTTGGCTCGAGTATTTATGCCAGTTCCAGTTCTGGAACAGGGGCTGGGGTTTTATTTTATCTCTTCATTTGTACCAAAGAAGGTCAATTCCTTCAGACCAGTTCCGGATCTGTCATTATTGAATCGTTATGTTAGGATACCAACATTCAAGATGGTTACTGTAGGACTATCCTGCCTTTTGTTTAGCAAGGGCATTATATGTCTACAATAGATTTACAGGATGTGTATCTGCATATTCCGATTCATCCAGATCACTTTTAGTGTCTGAGATTCTCTTTTTAGACAAGCATTACCAGTTTTGTGGCTCTACCGTTTGGCCTAGCCTCAGTTCCAAGAATTTTTTTCAAAGGTTCTCGGTGCCCCTTTTTTCTGTAATCAGAGAATAGGGTTTTGGTATTTCCTTATTTGGACGATATCTTGGTACTTGCTCAGTCTTCTCATTTTCGAAGAATCTCATACGAATCGACTTGTGTTGTTTCTTCAATTTCATGGTTGGAGGATCAATTTACCATTCAGTTCATTGATTCCTCAGACAAGGGTAACCTTTTTAGGTTTCTAGATAAATTCAGTGTCTATGACTCTGTCCTTGTCAGACAAGAGAAGTTTAACATTGATATCAGCTTGTCAAAACCTTCAGTCACAATCATTCCCTTTGGTAGCCTTATGCATGGAAATGTTGGGTCTTAGGACTGCCGCATCAGATGTGATCTCCTTTGCTCGTTTTCACATGCGACCTCTTCAGCTCTGTATGCTGACCCAATGGTGCAGGGATTACTCAAAGATATCTCAATTAATATCTTTAAACCGATTTTACAACACTCTCTGACATGGTGGACAGATCACCATCGTTTAGTTCAGGGGGCTTCTTTGTTCTTCCGACCTGGACTATAATCTCAACAGATGCAAGTCTTACAGGTTGGGGAGCTGTGTGGGGGTATCTGACGGCACAAGGGGTTTGGGAATCTCAGGAGGTGAGATTTCCGATCAATATTTTGGAACTCCGTGCAATTTTCAGAGCTCTTCAGTCTTGGCCTCTTCTCAAGAGAGAGTTGTTCATTTGTTTTCAGATAGACAATGTCACAACTGTGGCATACATCAATCATCAAGGAGGGACTCACAGTCCTCTGGCTATGAAAGAAGTATCTCGAATTTTGGTTTGGGCGGAATCCAGCTCCTGTCTAATCTCTGCGGTTCATATCCCAGGTATGGACAATTGGAAAGCGGATTATCTCAGTCGCCAAACGTTGCATCCGGGCGAATGGTCTCTTCACCCAGAGGTATTTCTTCAGATTGTTCAAATGTGGGAACTTCCAGAAATAGATCTGATGGCTTCTCATCTAAACAAGAAACTTCCCAGGTATCTGTCCAGATCCCGGGATCCTCAGGCGGAGGCAGTGGATGCATTATCACTTCCTTGGAAGTATCATCCTGCCTATATCTTTCCGCCTCTAGTTCTTCTTCCAAGAGTAATCTCCAAGATTCTGAAGGAATGCTCGTTTGTTCTGCTGGTAGCTCCGGCATGGCCTCACAGGTTTTGGTATGCGGATCTTGTCCGGATGGCCTCTTGCCAACCGTGGACTCTTCCGTTAAGACCAGACCTTTTGTCTCAAGGTCCTTTTTTCCATCAGGATCTGAAATCCTTAAATTTAAAGGTATGGAGATTGAACGCTTGATTCTTGGTCAAAGAGGTTTCTCTGACTCTGTGATTAATACTATGTTACAGACTCGTAAATCTGTATCCAGAGAGATATATTATAGAGTCTGGAAGACTTATATTTCTTGGTGTCTTTCTCATCATTTTTCTTGGCATTCTTTTAGAATACCGAGAATATTACAGTTTCTTCAGGATGGTTTAGATAAGGGTTTGTCCGCAAGTTCCTTGAAAGGTCAAATCTCTGCTCTTTCTGTTCTTTTTCACAGACAGATTGCTATTCTTCCTGATATTCATTGTTTTGTACAAGCTTTGGTTCGTATAAAGCCTGTCATTAAGTCAATTTCTCCTCCTTGGAGTTTGAATTTGGTTCTGGGGGCTCTTCAAGCTCCTCCATTTGAACCTATGCATTCATTGGATATTAAATTACTTTCTTGGAAAGTTTTGTTCCTTTTGGCCATCTCTTCTGCCAGAAGAGTTTCTGAATTATCTGCTCTTTCTTGTGAGTCTCCTTTTCTGATTTTTCATCAGGATAAGGCGGTGTTGCGAACTTCTTTTGAATTTTTACCTAAGTTGTGAATTCCAACAACATTAGTAGAGACATTGTGGTTCCTTCATTATGTCTTAATCCTAAGAATTCTAAGGAGAAATTGTTGCATTCTTTGGATGTTATTAGAGCTTTGAAATATTATGTTGAAGCTACTAAGTCTTTCCGAAAGACTTCAAGTTTATTTGTTATCTTTTCCGGTTTTAGAAAGGCCAGAAAACTTCTGCCATTTCTTTGGCATCTTGGTTGAAATCTTTAATTCATCTTGCCTATGTTGAGTCGGGTAAGACTCCGCCTCATAGGATTACAGCTCATTCTACTAGGTCAGTTTCTACTTCCTGGGCGTTTAGGAATGAAGCTTCGGTTGATCAGATTTGCAAAGCGGCAACTTGGTCCTCTTTGCATACTTTTACCAAATTCTACCATTTTGTTGTATTTTCTTCTTCTGAAGCAGTTTTTGGTAGAAAAGTACTTCAGGCAGCGTTTTCAGTTTGAATCTTCTGCTTATGTTTTTTCATTAAACTTTATTTTGGGTGTGGATTATTTTCAGCAGGAATTGGCTGTCTTTATTTTATCCCTCCCTCTCTAGTGACTCTTGTGTGGAAAGATCCACATCTTGGGTAGTCATTATCCCATACGTCACTAGCTCATGGACTCTTGCTAATTACATGAAAGAAAACATAATTTATGTAAGAACTTACCTGATAAATTCATTTCTTTCATATTAGCAAGAGTCCATGAGGCCCGCCCTTTTTTTGTGGTGGTTATGATTTTTTTGTATAAAGCACAATTATTCCAATTCCTTATTTTATATGCTTTCGCACTTTTTTCTTATCACCCCACTTCTTGGCTATTCGTTAAACTGAATTGTGGGTGTGGTGAGGGGTGTATTTATAGGCATTTTAAGGTTTGGGAAACTTTGCCCCTCCTGGTAGGAATGTATATCCCATACGTCACTAGCTCATGGACTCTTGCTAATATGAAAGAAATGAATTTATCAGGTAAGTTCTTACATAAATTATGTTTTTTGGACAGCTTGAGTATTCGTTCCTAGGATTTATGGATTGTGGACTCTCACCACCTGTTTGAAAGAAAACATACCTTTTTTTTGCTTGGCTATACATTAGACTTATTTCTAGTAAGGTGGGTAGGGATTTTATTGAGCTCTTGGGGGTTTGGGAATGTTTGCCTTGTCCTAGTGGTCAAGAAGAATATTTCCCAGGAGTAATATATTGTGGACTCTCACCACCATAAAAGAAATTCATTTATCAGGTAAGAATAAAATCAGGTAAGAATAAATTGTGTTTTTTTATGTCTTAAAGTAGAGGTACATTTGTGTTTTAAAATGATTTAAATACAGAAAGAGACACGCTCTAACAAGGACAGCAGCTCAGTATATTGTTCTATGGCAAGTTACCACCTAAGAGCAACCTCTTTTAGCCCAGTTGTACTATACACAGAGGAAAACTTTCCTGAAGTATATCATTCTGATCTTTCCAAGCAAGGTCAGTCTACCCCTGAAATACCAGGCCTTCCAACTCTGAACAATGAACATGGCAACCCCATACAATTTTTTTTCCTGCCTTCTCTGGGCCCCAGGGTTGTAATACAATTGCATACAGAAAGAGAAGCGCTCTACTAGGATTGCTTCTCTTTCTGTATGTATTTGTATTATGACTCTGAGGAAAGGCTCCCTAAGGTTTATGGGGGAAACCAGACATGGACTCCTTGCCCAATATGCTTAGAGGTATATGGCTGTACCTCACTGACTAGGCCCAAAGGTGGCTGAAAAGATTGTCTGGGGTTGCCATTTCCCTTGTTCAGAAGAGGATTGCTTGGTATTTCAGGACTGGACTCATCTTATTTGCAGGATCAGAGTAATATAATTCAGTAACATGTTCCTCTGTGAAAAGCACAATTAGGCTAAAAGAAGCTACTCCCAGATGGTGACCAGGACATAGAACAAGCCACTGCACTGAGGTGTTCGTTTCTGGCAGATTGCTTTCCATCTAAAGGGGAGGAGAGTCCTCGGCTTCATTCATTACTTTTGGGAAATAAGAACCTGGCCACCAGGAGGAGGCAAAGACATCCCAGCCAAAGGCTTAAATACCTCCCCCCACTCCCCTCATCCCCCAGTCATTCTTTGCCTTTCATCACAGGAGGATGGCAGAGAAGTGCCGAAGATACGGAGTAGTCTCTTATGGAGGGTAGTACTCTTCGGAATGAGACTGGAGTTTTAAGTAGTCCTATCAGCCTCTTAGTGAGAGCCTGGGTGAAAGAGTCTGGAGATGCAGGGAGAGTCTTTCTGCGAAACCATCCCGACTCATATTAACAGCTCCACAAGCAATCAGCGTTGACGAGTTTCGATGCCTGCTTTCTGCACTCAAGTCCATGTCAGGAGCGATGCTTTTACATGTCACACTTGAAGGGCAGTGTTCCTGTTCCACTTCATTGATTCTGGTAAGATTGTTTCATTTTTTATACATAATGATTACACAGAAGACAGGATCACAGTGTGGCACCTTTTATCTTATGGAATTAAGGTTTAATATTCCTAATGTGGTGATTATTGAACAGGTTTATACAAAATAATGTTTGTGTTATTGCTGCATTATGTGCGTGATGTGGCTCTGGCAATGGTGGAACTTCAGGTTGACTTCCAGGAGTATTTGCGCAGCCGATTTTGGCACGTTTTCTCCTTAGTGCAGGGGCGGTCCTCCAAGGCATCCCGGGTGACTGGGTGTGAGTTCACTTCCTCTGTTGATCAGCGGCATAGGAGACTAAGCGGTTTCTGTAGTCCGGGTCATATGAGGTGGTAAATGCCCCGACCATTGGAGTACAAAGGTGCCTGTTTTTTTAAGCTTGTCTAGTCATAATAAAAGCGCAAGCTATGGAGGACTCTGAAGCGTTACAGGGTACTCAATCTTTAACAAAGTCTCATTCCTGTGTGTATTGTGAGGAGGTTCTTGTAGATCAGCCTGCTCAACTGTGTTGCACATGCCTTGATAAAATTGCGACATCTAAAACTAAAGGGATGTCTAGTGCTACTGAGCCGTCCACCTCTGAGGGCTCCCTGTTCCGGGAGGTGCATTCCCTGCTTTCATCTCCGAGTGCATATGCAGCGCCCCAGGGTCCAACCATTACTCCCACGGGAGAGATTTGTTGGGCGTCAGATTTTGCAGATCAACTGCAAACGGCGGTATCGAAAGTGATCCATGCCTTACCATGTTCTGCTAAGCACAAGCGTAGGGAGTATCATGGTGGCCTGGCTCAGGGGTTATCTACGCCTATGAAAATATCAGAGGCGTTATATATGATGACCAGGCCCACTCAGACTCTTTGGAGGAGGCTGCTTCTGGGTCGGAGTCTGTGTCATCTTATTGCGCTTTTTGCTGAGGCAAGTGCTTGCTACTCTGGAGGTTCCGAAACCATAGTTTCCGGAGCAACCTTTGATTCCTAAGCTCGAGAAGGTATACAAGGACAGGCTGGTGCCTCAGGCCTTCCCGGTTCCGGTAAAGATGGCTAATATTAAGAATGAATGGGGAGCGATTTGTTTCTTCCTTTTCCCCTTCTTCCTTTAAGAATCTGTTCCCCGTTCCGGACTCTCAGCTTGGGCTGTGGGGGACTGTCCCTAAGGTGGATGGTGCCATCTCTATGCTCGCAAACTGGACGACTATTCCTCTTGAGGATAGTTCGTCGTTTAAAGAGCCCATGGATAAAAATTTGGAAAACATGTTAAGGAAAATGTTTTTCAACCGCCAGCGGCTGTAGCCGTGGTTGCCGGAGCTGCGACATATTGGTGTGAATCCCTGTGTGATATGGTCGAGAGACTTCCATCGAAGAGATACAGGATAAGATTAAGGCGTTGAGGGTCGCCAATTCTTTCATTTGTGACGCCAATATGCAAATTATTCGCCTGAACACAAAGGTTTCAGGATTCTCCGTTTTAGCTCGCAGGGCTCTGTGGCTAAAGTCTTGGTCTGCGGACATGACCTCTAAGTCAAGGCTGTTGTCCCTTCCTTTTCAAGGAAAGACTCTGTTCGGTCCAGGTTTGGATTCGATCATATCCACGGTTACGGGAGGAAAGGGAGCTTTCCTACCGCTGGATAAGAAGGCGAAGCCTAAAGGATCTACTTTTCGTCATTTTCGTGCGGACAAGGCCCAGCGCCAGCAGCCCGTTGCGAAAGCGGATCAGTCCAAGGGAACTTGGAAACCTGCTCAGTCTTGGAACAAGTCCAAGCAGAACAAGAAGCCCGCCGAGACTTAAATCGTCATGAAGGGGTGGTCCCCGACCGGTCTCTGGACCAAGTAGGGGGCAGATTGTCTCTCTTCTCTAAAGCCTGTTTCCAGGACGTTCAGGACCCTTGGGTTCTGGAGGTTGTCGCCCAGGGTTACCTTCATGTTCCAATTCACAGGGACCACTTCAAGTTCTTAAGATTTGCGTTTCTGGACCAACACTTCCAGTTTGTGGCCCTTCCCTTCGGCCTGGCGATGGCCCTGAGAGACTTCACAAAGGTTCTGGGGGCGCTTCTTGCAGTGGCCAGAACCAGGGGCATTGCTGTGGCGCCTTATTTGGATGACATACTAGTCCAGGCGCCGTCGTTCAGCCTTGCAAAGAATCATTTTGAGGGCTCTTCTTTTATTACTCCAATCTCACGGTTGGAAGATCAATTTAGGAAAGAGTTCCCAAGTTCCCAGCAACAGGGTGGAGTTCCTGGGCACGATAATAGAATCTATGTCCATGAAAATATTTATCACAGATAAACAACGCAGGAAGATTGCGTCTACCTGTCTTGCCATTCAATCTTACTCAAGCCCTTCGGTGGCTCAGTGTATGGAGATAAGGTTCATGGTTTCCAGCATAGACGTCATCCCTTTCGCCAGGTTCCATCTCAGACCTCTTCCATTGGGACATTTTTCCTGAGACTGTCCTTGGAGATTGTGATCATGGATGCGAGTCTGGCAGTATGGGGAGCTTTTTGGGGTGCCAGATTGGCACAAGGAAGATGGACTCGGGAGGTGTCTCTCCTTCCAATAAATATTCTGGATCTTCGAGCAATCTACAATGCTCTGAGGGCGTGGCCTCCTCTGGGGTCTTTCAGCTTCATCAGATTCCTGACCGACAACATTACCTCAGTGGCTTACATCAACCACCAGGAAGGAACGAGGAGCTCCATAGCAATGAAGGGAGGTGTCTCGGATTTTGGAGTGGGCGGAGTCCCACAGCTGTTTGCTCTCAGCGATCCACGTTCCAGGTGTGGACAACTGGGAAGTGGACTTTCTCAGCAGGCAATCCTTCCATCCGGGGGAATTGTGTCTCCACCCTGAAGTGTTTGCAGAGATTTGTCTCAGATGGGGAATGCCGGAGATAGATCTCATGGCATCCAGACTCAATTGCAAGCTACTCCGATAAGGGTCGAGGTCCAGGGATCTCCTGGCAGAGCTGATAGATGCCTTAGTGGTGCCTTGGGGATTCCGCCTAGCTTACATTTTTCCACCATTGCCACTTCTACCTTGTGTGGTGACACGAATCAAGCAGGAGTGAGCTTCAGCGATCCTGATTGCTCCTTCATGGCCGCGGAGGATGTGGTTTGCAGATCTGGTGGGGATGTCCTCTCTGCCATGGAGGTTACCCTGTCGCAGGGATCTGCTGGAACAGGGTTTCTTTCAACATCAAAATCTCATTTCTCTGAGGCTTACTGCGTGGGTATTGAACGTCTAGTCTTAGGCAAGAGAGGTTTTTCTGAAAGTGTGATTGACACTCTAGTTCAGACAAGAAAGCTCGTTGCATCTACCATAAGGTGTGGAGGACTTACTTGTCCTGGTGTGAGAAACACGGATATCCTTGGCACAAGGTGAATGTATCCAGGATTCTGTCTTTTCTCCAAGAGGGTTTGGAGAAGGGTCTTGCCGCCAGTTCCTTAAAGGGACATATTTCGGCTTTATCAGTCTTGTTGCACAGGCTGAGCTTCCTGACATTCAATCTTTCTTCTCCAAGATATGACGAGTCCATGGATTTCATCCTTACTTTTGGGATATTAACCTCCTGCTAACAGGAAGTGGCAAAGAGCACCACAGCAGAGCTGTATATATAGCTCCTCCCTTCCCTCTACCCCAGTCATTCTCTTTGCCTGTGTTGGTAATAGGAAGAGGTAAAGTGAGGTGTTAGTTTTAGATTCTTCAATCAAGAAGTTTTTTATTTTAAATTGTACCGGTGAGTACTATTTTCCTCAGGGAGATATGGAAAGAAGATTTCTGCCCTGAGGTTGATGATCTTAGCAGATGTAACTAAGATCCAGTTTGGTTCCCACAGAGCTTCTGAAGGTAGTGCAAGAGAAATCTTCAGTGTGGAGAACGGTGTCATGCTACAAGCATCATTGAGGTATGTTCAGTCTTTTATTTCTGAGGAGACTTGATATATCAGAACTGGCTGACATTTTTCCCTGCAAGGGAAGGGGTAAGCAGTAGACCTGTATCACTGAGGGTGTTACTGAAAATCCTGTGTTTTAATTCATATTGCTTTGACACTGTATTGGGGCTATAAACTGGGAGAGGCAGCTTGACATTATATATGTTAATAACAAAGTAAGTAGGGCTGCAGATTGTTGTTAAGAGATATTAGGTACAGGGGACCACATGGCTTTCTTTTTTCAAACCGCTTCCCATGCGGTTAAACAGACTGTTAGAACGACGTCCATGATGGGCGGGGCTTATTTCGCAGTTTACTCTGACTAAGAAGGCAGCAGGCATTAGCTCCGGTGGGGCCTACAGTTTTCTGTTCACCGGATTTTGTAGAGTCATTTTGCAGTACCCTGGGGGCAGGTAGGCGCCACAGCAGAGCTGTGGCAAGGTGCAGGGGTCATTTTTTCTGTCAAGATATATTTTTTGATTAAAATGTCTCTTAGAGGGTAAATTCACCTTGTACTTATAAGGTGCAATAATTTTTGGGACAATTGAGTTATTATATTTAATTATGTAGCGTTTTTTAAAAGTTTTAGGCAGTTTGAGAAAAAATTGTTGCACTTTTTATTTCTTAAAGGCGCAGTACACATTTTTCTGAAAGTTGTTTGATTCAATAACTGAGGTGTTTTACAACTATTGTGGCTATTACTAGTCTGTTCAACATGTCCGACATTGAGGATACTAATTGTGGAACCCCCTCTTACTTTGTGTACATCTTGTACTCAAAGGGCCTTACAATGTAAAAAGCATATTTTAGGTAAAGAAGGTGTGCCTAAGGATGATTCTCAGTCTGAAGAGAATCAGGGTATGCCATCTAATTCTCCCCAAGTTTCACAACCTTTAATGCCCACACAAGCGACGCCAAGTTCCTCAAATGCGTCTAGTTCTTTTACTCTGCAGTATATGGCTGCAGTTATGTCAACTACCCTTACAGAGGTATTATCTAAGTTACCAGTGTTACAGGGTAAACGTAGTAGGACAGGAATTAATGTGAATACTGAGTTCTCTGATGCATTGTTGGCTATATCCGATGTACCCTCACAGGGCTCTGAGTTGGCGGTCAGGGAATTGTTTATTGAGGAAGAACTTTCAGACCTAGGGAGTATGTTACCTCAGACAGATTTGGACGTGATGTCCTTTAAATTTAAGCTTGAACACCTCCGCCTGTTACTTCGGGAGGTTTTAGCGACTCTGGATGATTGTGACCCTATTGTAATACCACCAGAGAAATTGTGTAAAATGGACAATATCTAGAGGTACCTACTTCTTACACTGATGTTTTTCCGGTTCCTAAAAGAATTTCGGAAATCATAAAGAAGGAATGGGACAGACCGGGTATATCGTTCTCTCCTCCTCCTAATTTCAAGAAAATGTATCCCATGATACCTACTATTCGGGACTCCTGGCAAACAGTCCCTAAGGTGGAGGGAGCTATATCTACCCTGGCTAAGCGTACAACTATTCCTATTGAAGACAGTTGTGCTTTCAAAGACCCTATGGATAAGAAGTTAGAGGGTCTTCTAAAGAAATTTATTCATCAGGGTTTCCTTTTACAACCAACAGCTTGCATTGTTCCAGTTACTACTGCAGCAGCTTTTTGGTTTGATGCTCTAGAAGAGTTTCTGAAGGTTGAGACTCCTTTGGAGGACATTTTAGATAGAATTAGGGCTCTCAAGCTAGCTAATTCTTTTATTACTGATGCCGCCTTTCAAATTGCTAAGCTGGCGGCGAAAAATGCAGGTTTTGCCATTTTGGCGCGTAGAGCGTTATGGTTAAAATCGTGGTCTGCTGATGTATCATCTAAATCAAAGCTCTTTGCTGTTACAAAGACAGCATGAAGGGACGGCCCCCGATCCGGGCCCGAATCTAGTAGGGGGCAGACTTTCTTTCTTTTCCCAGGCATGGGTAAGAGATGTTCAGGACCCCTGGGCACTGGAAATCGTGACCAACGGGTATCAACTGGAATTCAAAAATTTTCTCCCAAGAGGGAGATTTCTTCTTTCACAATTGTCTGTAAACCAGATAAAAAAAGAGGCGTTCTTACGTTGTGTAAAAGACTTCTCTACTATGGGAGTAATTCGTCCCGTTCCAAGATTAGAACAGGGACAGGGATTTTACTCAAATCTTTTCATAGTTCCCAAAAAAGAGGGAACGTTCAGACCTATTTTAGACCTCAAGAGTCTAAACAAGTTTCTCAGAGTTCCATCCTTCAAGATGGAGACCATCTGAACAATTTTACCAATGATCCAGGAGGGTCAATATATGACTACCGCGGACTTGAAGGACGCATACCTTAATATTCCTATCCACAAGGATCATCATCCGTTCCTAAGGTTTGCCTTCCTGGACAAATATTTTTAGTTTGTTTCTCTTCCCTTTGGGTTGGCTACAGCACCCAGGATCTTCACGAAGGTCCTAGGGTCCCTTCTGGCGGTTCTCAGGCCGCGGGGCAGAGCAGTGGCGCCTTATCTGGACGATATTTTGATTCAGGCGTCACATTATCTGACGAAATCTCATACAGACACAGTGTTGTCCTTTCTGAGAACTCACGGATGGAAGGTGAACCTAGAAAAGAGTTCACTAGTTCCATGGACAAGGGTTCCCTTCTTGGGAACTCTGATAGATTCTGTAGACATGAAAATATTTCTGATGGAGGTCAGAAAGTCAAAGATTCTGAATACTTGCCGAGCCCTTCAGTCCAATCCTCGGCCATCAGTGGCTCAGTGTATGGAGGTAATTGGATTAATGGTAGCGGCAATGGACATCATTCCGTTTGCTCGTTTTCATCTCAGACCGCTGCAGCTGTGCATGCTCGGACAGTGGCATGGGGACTATGCAAATTTATCTCCTCTGATAAATCTGGACCAAGAGACCAGAGACTCTTCTTTGGTGGTTGTCGCCGGATCATCTGTCCCAGGGGACGTGTTTCCGCAGACCCTCGTGGGTAATAGTGACAACGGATGCCAGCCTTCTGGGCTGGGGTGCAGTCTGGAATTCCCTGAAAGCTCAGGGTGTATGGACTCAGGTAGAGTCTCTACTTCCAATCAATATTCTGGAATTGAGAGCAATATTCAATGCACTTCAGTCATGGCCTCAGTTGGCTTAGGCCAAATTCATCAGATTCCAGTCGGACAACATCACAACTGTGGCTTATATCAATCATCAGGGGGGAACGAGGAGTTCCTTAGCGATGACAGAAGTATCCAAGATAATTTGATGGGCGGAGGCCCACTCTTGTTATCTGTCAGCAATCTACATCCCAGGAGTAGACAACTGGGAAGCGGATTTCTTAAGCCGGCAGGCCTTTCACCCGGGGGAGTGAGAACTCCATCCGGAGGTATTTGCCTCACTGAATTGGATCTGATGGCATCTCGACAGAATGCCAAGCTTCCGAGATATAGATCCAGGTCAAGGGATCCTCAGGCCGAACTGATAGATGCCTTGGCAGTGCCTTGGTCGTTCAGCCTAGCTTATGTGTTTCCTCTCCTTTCCCGTGTGATTGCTCGGATCAAACAGGAGAGCGCTTCAATAATTCTGATCGCACCTGCGTGGCCACGCAGGACTTGGTATGCGGATCTAGTGGACATGTCCTCTCTGCCACTGTGGGAACTTCCATTGAGACAGGACCTTCTCATTCAAGGACCTTTCCAACATCCAAATCTAAATTCTCTGCAGCTGACTGCTTGGAGATTGAGCGCTTGATTTTATCTAAGCGGGGATTCTCCGATTTGGTCATCCATACTTTGATTCAGGCACGTATGCCTGTCACTTGAAAGATCTATCATAAGATATGGCCCAAATATCTTTTTTGGTGTGAATCCAAGGGCTACTCATGAAGTAAAGTTAGGATTCCAAGGATTCTGTCTTTTCTCCAAGAAGGATTGGAGAAAGGGTTATCAGCGAGTTCCTTAAAGGGACAGATTTCTGTTTTGTCAATTTTGCTACACAAACGTTTGCCAGATGTTCCGTCAATCATTTTCATTATTCATTGTTTTTTCTGGAAAGCGTAGGGGTCAGAAAGCTACGGCTACCTCTTTCATTTTGGCTGAAGAGTATCATCCGCCTGGCATATGAGACTGCTGGACAGCAGCCTCCTGAAAGAATTACGGCTCATTCTACTAGGGTTGTGGCTTCCACATGGGCTTTTAAAAACGATGCTTCTGTTGAACAGATTTGCAAGGCTGTGGCTTGGTTTTCTCTTCATACTTTTTCCAAATTTTCCAAATTTGATACTTTTGCTACTTCTGAGGCTGATTTTGGGAGAAAGGTTCTTCAATCAGTGGTGCCTTCCGTTTAGGTCTCTGTCTTGTCCCTCCCATTTCGACTGTGTCCTTTATCATTGGTATTGTATCCCACAAATCCGTGGACTCGTCGTATCTTGTAGAAGAAAAGTAAATTTATGCTTACCTGATAAATTGATTTCTTCTACGATACGATGAGTCCACAGCCCTCCCTGACATTTTTCAGACAGATTTAGATTGTTATATTTTTATAAACTTCAGTCACCTCTGCACCTTTGGCTTTTCCGTTCTCTTCCTAACTTCGGTCGAATGACTGGAGGTGGAGGGGAAGGGAGGAGCTATATATACAGCTCTGCTGTGGTGCTCTTTGCCACTTCCTGTTAGCAGGAGGTTAATATCCCACAAGTAAGGATGAAATCCGTGGACTCGTCGGATCATAGAAGAAATCAATTTATCAGGTAAGCATAAATTTACTTTTTGTTCAGGCTCTGTCTAGAATCAGACCTGTTTTTAGGCAGTCTGCTTCCCCATGGAGTTTAAACTTGGTCCTTAAGGTATTGCAGAGGGTTCTGTTTGAGCCTATGCATTCTATTGACATTAAGATTCTGTCCTGGAAGGTTCTCTTTCTTTTGGTCATTGCATCGGCACACAGAGTATCTGAGCTGGCTGTCTTGCAATTTGAGCCTCCTTATCTGGTCTTTCATGTGGATAAGGCTGTTCTTTGTACCGGTTTGGGGTTTCTTCCCAAGGTGGTGTCTAACTGTAACATCAATCAGGAAATAATTGTTCCTTCTTTGTGTCCTAACCCTTCTTCTTCTAAGGAGAGGTTACTTCATAATCTGGATGTGGTTTGGGCCTTAAAGTTCTATCTTCAGGCTACGAAGGATTTCAGACAGTCTACATCTTTTTGTGGTGTATTTTGGGAAGCGCAAGGGGCAGAGGGCCTCTTCTACTTCTTTGTCCTTTTGGTTGAGGAGTTTGCTTCGCTTGGCCTATGAGACAGCGGGACATAAGCCTCCTCAGAGGATCACGGCTCATTCAACTAGGACTGTGGCTTCGTCTTGGGCCTTCAAGAATGAGGCCTCTATGGAGCATATTTGTAAGGCGGCTACCTGATCCTCCTTACACACTTTTTACAAAGGTTTACAAATTTGACGCTTTTATGGAAGCTGTTTTTGGGGGGAGGTTTTACAGGCTGTGGTGCCCTCAGATTAGGGTCCACCGTTTTACCCTCCCAGTTTCATTGTGTCCTCTAAAGCTTGGGTATATGTTTCTCAAAAGTAATGAAGCCGTGGACTTTCCTCCCCTTTAGATGGAAAACATAAATTATGCTTTCCTAATAATTTTATTTCCATCGTGGGGAGGAGAGTCCATGGCTCCCGTCCGTAGCTCCGGTGTGCGGACTTAAATTTAATTTATTTTCTGGCACCATTTATATCCTGATATTTCTCCTACTGTTCCTTGTTCCCTCAGCAGAATGACTGGGGGATAAGGGGAGTGGGGGAGGTATTTAAACCTTTGGCTGGGGTGTCTTTGTCTCCTCCTGGTGGCCAGGTTCTTAATTCCCACAAGTAATGAATGAAGCCGTGGACTCTCCTCCCCACGATGGAAATACAATTATCAGGTAAGCATAATTTGTTGTTCTTTCTGTATGTTTTGCAATATAAATACATAAGATGTAATCACTCAAAACAATTAGGAAAAATTAAAATGCTCAAGCAACCTATGTTGGACCACTTGAGATGGATTTTTTTCAGAAGGTTAAGGAAGGACTTGCATCATCTCTGAACATGTAAAGCTTGTTTTTTTTATACTCCGTATTTTTCTCATCCTTATGAACTGATTGTAGGAAGTAGGGGCTCATTAATTAAACGGACATGAAACCCAAACTGTGTCTTTTATGATTCAAATGGAGCATATAATAATAGTAAAAAAAAAAATGTCTTCATTCTTTTGGTATCCTATGTTGAAGGTTCAGTAATGCACTACTGGGCACTAGCTAAAATCATTGAGTAAGCCACTGACAAAAGGGATATATGTGCAGCCACCAATCAGCAGCAGCTCCTCCTTGGATTTCATGTCCCTTTAAAGTATATACCAGTTTTCATATAACTATAAAGAAGAATATGCACAGATACTTATCTAAAAATCCAGTATAAAACCTTTTAATATCTAACTTAGAAGCTCCCAATTTAGCTCTGTTGATGAGGCTAGGCTGGGAAACCCCCTGAAATGGATAAGAAAGCAGGAAGAGCAACACCCCCCCCCCCCCATATGACCCATTACACAAACAAGAATAAGCAGGAGTCTGTATACATCAGTATACATCTAAAACTTTGGGGCTTGGTTATACATTGTTACAAAAACACTCACAGATGAGCTATATAATTGGATAATCTACAAAACATTTATGCACAGAAAAAGCTAGTGTACCAATGTCCCTTTAAGCCGTCTGACTTTGTCATGGACTAAGTAGAATGGTGTCAGTTGAATAATTTTGCAAGGAGCTGTGGAGTACTCATTTCATGTGTTAAATCCATGTTGCCTCTGCAAGAAGGTAAGTGTGAGGCAGACATTAAGCAATTTGTTATTTTCCCCCTCTCCTCTTCAGCCATGCCTTTATAAGAACTCTTTTAAAAGGCAGGAAACCTTGAGTTGGTTTTTTTTTTAACGTAATTTAATTCTCAGACTTCTCGATGATAATCCTCTTACCTATTCCTAATTGTCCTCAAATAATTCAAACCAATGCAGTTTTTGCTAACATAATGACCATGGCTAGCCTAGTCTACTCTGTAACAACTCCAGATCAACTCCTCCAGATAAGGTAGATGGCAAAGTTTGCTTATTGGAAATCAATTGCAGGAAACAAGGTGCTTTAAACTTGGCTGATATGCTATTATATAGCAAACAGTAACTAAAGAAACAACCATGTGTGCCGCTATTATGTGTCTAATGCTCTGTTGTTGTTATGGGCATTTCTCAGTCTTTTCTCTCTGTTGGTAGGTTCTAGCTTGCCTATTGAATTGAAGCTGGCAGGTGGGGGAAGGTTTCTGAGAGTTTCTTCCTACCTACAGGTGGGATGAAATTAACTTAATCTTCCTGCATATGGCGTTGCCTCAGATGTGAAGAACTTGATTGTTTGTAAGTGCAATTTTTGTTTTCAACACTTGGGAATGTATTGATTTGAGCTTGTTTGTTTCCTTTAGCAAGCAGACCTGATCTCATTAGGGAAGGTTGTTTTGGCGTTGGCTTGCAACTCTCTGGCAGGAATTCATAGAGATAATCTGCAGAAAGCTATGGAGCTTGTGACAATCAACTATTCCTCTGACTTGAAGAATTTGATTTTGTAAGTGTTTTTGGCTTAATATATTTTCTGCAGCACTTAAAGGGGCACAATTTAAATTTTAAAATGGCTTTCATACGTTTCTGGCTGGAAACAGAATTCAAAGATATGATTGCTTGCATTAAATGGGTCAGCTTTTTAATGGCGTTAATGTAAGCTCATTTGGAGCTTCTTTATTTTAAATCAAGTAGGAACGCTATAGGTTTAACTTGAGGGGTTTTATTAAACCTCATCTACTATCTACTATTTGTTTAATAATGCAAACCTACAAAAAAAAACTTGTAATGTACTTTATTTTTATTTGCTTGCTTTTCCTATTTTCCTACTGCCCTCAGAGTGGCTGAAATCCATTCTGTGCAATTTAGAATCCCGACCCTCCTGCAGTGCAGGTGTCATTTATATCTGTACTTGAGTGACCCTACCAAATTAGTTAAAACAATCATCACTCAAGGCTTTTCAATAGGTATTCCCCTGGATTGCAAAATAAGTTAAATTGGTTAAGATAACAGTTTCCAGTTATGCAGTGTGGGGATTTTAATTTCTGATGCATATGTAAAAATGACTACATTAACGTCACCTTAAGACCTTCAACTATTTTTTGTTCTGCAGAAATTCCACTATTGTTCTAGTTAATTCTATGTGACAAAATATATTGACTTGATTAGATTTCTGGTCCTTTTTCTGCACTGTGTACAACACACATTTCCCCTGGGTTTCTGGGCTGTGGCCTAGAATGTATTACATGCCTTACAGCAATGTTTCTTATTTCCCAGTCCTCAAGTACCCCTAACAGGCCAGGAGCTAGCTTAACATATGAAGTGAGTTAATGACATATACATGCAGCCACCAATCAGCAGCCTGCTCCAGCAATGTGTTGCTGCTCCTGAGCCTACCTAGGTATGCTTTTCAACAAAGGATAGTTAGAGTACAATTTAATCCTATTTTGCTTTAAGTTGCTTAAAATTGCCTGCTCTATCTTAATTCTGAAAGTTTAGTTTTGATTTTCTTGTCCATTTTAATAAGAGCGCAGGTGAAATAATCAGCTGCTGCGTAACCATGGTTATTAAGGGGATTGTTTCACTTGTGCTCTAATTCAGATATTATGAAATTCTGACCTGCTATGGGTATTTGAGGACTATAGTTGAGAAACACTTCCCTACAGCAGCAGGTCAAATGAGTGTTACTATTGTCCCAGCACTGTTCCTGTTTAGATCTTCAACTGCACTTTCTGTCTCTCCTGTATTTAAATTCCCTGGTAGTTTGTCAATCTCCAAATTGCTATACTTCATTTTATGTTCCTAAAGGTATAGGAAGGTGAGGCACCCTGAAGTTCATGAATATCAGCAAATGTAATTGTTATACGTGCACTAATAAATCATTCACTTAGTTTTTATTCTTTATCTTCGGTTTCTTTATTAAAGGGACAGTAAACTTCAAAAATAATGTTATATAATTCTGCACATAGTGCAGAATTATAGAACATTATATTAGCCAAACTTTGTAAAACCTAATATACCCTTTTAATTTTTTTAAAAAACGGCTGTTTTACAGACCCGCTCTCTGTGCTCTTCTGAGCGGGTCTGTTTGTTTCACACAGCGCATCGGGCCAGCTGTATAGTCACAGCCAGGCCCGACCGCGCCATAACACTGTCTGCTGTCTGACAGCAGGAGCGAGCTGCACTGTGTATAATGGCGCGGTCGGGCCGGGCCGGGCTGTGACTATATATAAAAAATTAAAAGGGTATATTAGGTTTTACAAAGTTTGGCTAATATGTTATATAATTCTGCACTATGTGCAGAATTATATAACATTATTTTTGAGGTTTACTGTCCCTTTAACTTGAAACTTTCTAAAATACTTGATAGTTATGTAACCGAATTCAACTTTGTTAATCATGCTAATCAAGCATGTTTCATCTGTTTAAAATGTTTTTTCTTTCATTAGATGGTGAGAGTCCATGAGTAATCATGTGTGGGAATATTCCCCTCCTGACCACTAGGAGGAGGAAAGATACCCACAACACACCAGAGCATTAAATCCCTCCCACTCCCTGTGATCCTAAGTCATTTTCTTTTGTCTCCTTGATGACGAATGAGGTGAAAGGGATCTACTCATCATTTTAAAGGGATACTCTAACTGATCTGAGGCCCAAACCCTCCTTGCAGTAATCTGTCACAGATGGAGTTATCAGCCAGGCAGGTCTTTTCTCAGTGAAGAAATGTTGCAGGCCTCACATGTGAAATATGGACTTATCCATCAATCCTCTGGTCTATAGTGAACCTCTCCTTGTGGATCCACAGCCCTCCCTGGGTTAAGATGCTGTTACTAACTTGGATCCTTGGCATCATGCTCTCACTGCTTAGAAAAGGCTTGTTTAATGGAAGCAAGTTGCTGCAGCTGAGGTAAGCACAATGGACGGAGATGCCGAGTAAGTACCTGCACCTTCATAGCCCATCGGCTATTAGTATGAACATGTTCACATGATTCACATAGTCTTGGGAAATATATGTATATTCTATACACCTTATACTAGCAGTTTTATAGCACTTTTTGTCACTTAAAAAAAAACTTTTTTAGTTTACTGTTCTTCACTATTTAGCGCAGATATTTCTGAGCTATGCAAAGCATGTTTCTTTCATGTAATTAGCAAGAGTCCATGAGCTAGTGACGTATGGGATATACATTCCTACCAGGAGGGGCAAAGTTTCCCAAACCTTAAAATGCCTATAAATACACCCCTCACCACACCCACAATTCAGTTTTACAAACTTTGCCTCCGATGGAGGTGGTGAAGTAAGTTTGTGCTAGATTCTACGTTGATATGCGCTCCGCAGCAAGTTGGAGCCCGGTTTTCCTCTCAGCGTGCAGTGAATGTCAGAGGGATGTGAGGAGAGTATTGCCTATTTGAATGCAGTGATCTCCTTCTACGGGGTCTATTTCATAGGTTCTCTGTTATCGGTCGTAGAGATTCATCTCTTACCTCCCTTTTCAGATCGACGATATACTCTTATATATACCATTACCTCTGCTGATTCTCGTTTCAGTACTGGTTTGGCTTTCTACAAACATGTAGATGAGTGTCCTGGGGTAAGTAAATCTTATTTTCTGTGACACTCTAAGCTATGGTTGGGCACTTTGTTTATAAAGTTCTAAATATATGTATTCAAACATTTATTTGCCTTGACTCAGAATGTTCAACTTTCCTTATTTTTCAGACAGTCAGTTTCATATTTGGGATAATGCATTTGAATTAATCATTTTTTCTTACCTTCAAAAATTTGACTCTTTTTTCCCTGTGGGCTGTTAGGCTCGCGGGGGCTGAAAATGCTTCATTTTATTGCGTCATTCTTGGCGCAGACTTTTTTGGCGCAAAATTTTTTTTCCGTTTCCGGCGTCATACGTGTCGCCGGAAGTTGCGTCATTTTTTGACGTTATTTTGCGCCAAAAATGTCGGCGTTCCGGATGTTAGCGTCATTTTTGGCGCCAAAAGCATTTAGGCGCCAAATAATGTGGGCGTCTTATTTGGCGCTAAAAAAATAAGGGCGTCGCTTTTGTCTCCACATTATTTAAGTCTTATTTTTTCATTGCTTCTGGTTGCTAGAAGCTTGTTCTTTGGCATTTTTTCCCATTCCTGAAACTGTAATTTAAGGAATTTGATCAATTTTGCTTTATATGTTGTTTTTTTTTCTCTTACATATTGCAAGATGTCTCACGTTGCATCTGAGTCAGAAGATACTACAGGAAAATCGCTGTCTAGTGCTGGAGCTACCAAGCTAAGTGTATCTGCTTTAATTTTTGGTGTCTGTTTCTCCAGCTGTTGTTTGTATTGCATGTCATGACAAACTTATTAATGCAGATAAAATTTCCTTTAGTACTGTTACATTACCTGTTGCTGTTCCGTCAACATCTAATTTTCAGAGTGTTCCTGATAAACATAAGAGATTTTATTTTTTAATCCATTAAGAAGGCTATGTCTGTTATTTCTCCTTCTAGTTTACATAAGTCTTTTAAAACTTCTCTTTTTTCAGATGAATTTTTAAATGAACATCATCATTCTGATACTGATAATGGTTCTTCTGGTTCAGAGGTTTCTGTCTCAGAGGTTGATGCTGATAAATCTTTGTATTTGTTCAAGATGGAATTTATTCGTTCTTTATTTAAAGAAGTATTAATTGCATTAGAAATAGAGGATTCTGGTCCTCTTGATACTAAATCTAAACGTTTAAATAAGGTTTTTAAATCTCCTGTAGTTATTCCAGAAGTGTTTAATCTCCCTGATGCTATTTCTGAAGTAATTTCCAGGGAATGGAATAATTTGGGTAATTCTTTTACTCCTTCCAAACGTTTAAGCAATTATATCCTGTGCCATCTGACAGATTAGAGTTTTTTTGGGGACAAAATCCCTAAGGTTATGGGGCTGTCTCTACTCCTGCTAAATGTGCTACTATTCCTACGGCAGATAGTACTTCATTTAAGGATCCTTTAGATAGGAAAATTGAATCCTTTCTAAGAAAAGCTTACTTATGTTCAGGTAATCTTCTTAGACCTGCTAAATTTCTCCAACATAGGTGTGTCCGGTCCACGGCGTCATCCTTACTTGTGGGATATTCTCTTCCCCAACAGGAAATGGCAAAGAGCCCAGCAAAGCTGGTCACATGATCCCTCCTAGGCTCCGCCTACCCCAGTCATTCTCTTTGCCGTTGTACAGGCAACATCTCCACGGAGATGGCTTAGAGTTTTTTAGTGTTTAACTGTAGTTTTTATTATTCAATCAAGAGTTTGTTATTTTGAAATAGTGCTGGTATGTACTATTTACTCAGAAACAGAAAAGAGATGAAGATTTCTGTTTGTATGAGGAAAATGATTTTAGCAACCGTCACTAAAATCCATGGCTGTTCCACACAGGACTGTTGAGAGCAATTAACTTCAGTTGGGGGAACAGTGAGCAGTCTCTTGCTGCTTGAGGTATGACACATTCTAACAAGACGATGTAATGCTGGAAGCTGTCATTTTCCCTCTGGGATCCGGTAAGCCATGTTTATTACGATTGTAAATAAGGGCTTCAAAAAGGGCTTATTAAGACTGTAGACTTTTTTTGGGCTAAATCGATTGATTATTAACACATATTTAGCCTTGAGGAATCATTTTATCTGGGTATTTTGATATAATAATATCGGCAGGCACTGTTTTAGACACCTTATTCTTTAGGGGCTTTCCCAAAGCATAGGCAGAGCCTCATTTTCGCGCCGGTGTTGCGCACTTGTTTTTGAGAGGCATGGCATGCAGTCGCATGTGAGAGGAGCTCTGATACTTAGAAAAGACTTTCTGAAGGCGTCATTTGGTATCGTATTCCCCTTGGGGCTTGGTTGGGTCTCAGCAAAGCAGATACCAGGGACTGTAAAGGGGTTAAAGTTCAAAACGGCTCCGGTTCCGTTATTTTAAGGGTTAAAGCTTCCAAATTTGGTGTGCAATACTTTTAAGGCTTTAAGACACTGTGGTGAAAATTTGGTGAATTTTGAACAATTCCTTCATGTTTTTTCGCATTTGCAGTAATAAAGTGTGTTCAGTTTAAAATTTAAAGAGTTTCAGAATTATCTGCTCTGCAGTGTTCTCCTCCTTATCTGGTGTTCCATGCAGATAAGGTGGTTTTACGTACTAAACCTGGTTTTCTTCCAAAAGTTGTTTCTAACAAAAACATTAACCAGGAGATTATCGTACCTTCTCTGTGTCCGAAACCAGTTTCAAAGAAGGAACGTTTGTTGCACAATTTGGATGTTGTTCGCGCTCTAAAATTCTATTTAGATGCTACAAAGGATTTTAGACAAACATCTTCCTTGTTTGTTGTTTATTCCGGTAAAAGGAGAGGTCAAAAAGCAACTTCTACCTCTCTCTCTTTTTGGATTAAAAGCATCATCAGATTGGCTTACGAGACTGCCGGACGGCAGCCTCCCGAAAGAATCACAGCTCATTCCACTAGGGCTGTGGCTTCCACATGGGCCTTCAAGAACGAGGCTTCTGTTGATCAGATATGTAGGGCAGCGACTTGGTCTTCACTGCACACTTTTACCAAATTTTACAAGTTTGATACTTTTGCTTCTTCTGAGGCTATTTTTGGGAGAAAGGTTTTGCAAGCCGTGGTGCCTTCCATTTAGGTGACCTGATTTGCTCCCTCCCTTCATCCGTGTCCTAAAGCTTTGGTATTGGTTCCCACAAGTAAGGATGACGCCGTGGACCGGACACACCTATGTTGGAGAAAACAGAATTTATGTTTACCTGATAAATTACTTTCTCCAACGGTGTGTCCGGTCCACGGCCCGCCCTGGTTTTTTTAATCAGGTCTGATGATTTATTTTCTTTAACTACAGTCACCACGGTACCATATGGTTTCTCCTATGCAAATATTCCTCCTTAACGTCGGTCGAATGACTGGGGTAGGCGGAGCCTAGGAGGGATCATGTGACCAGCTTTGCTGGGCTCTTTGCCATTTCCTGTTGGGGAAGAGAATATCCCACAAGTAAGGATGACGCCGTGGACCGGACACACCGTTGGAGAAAGTAATTTATCAGGTAAACATAAATTCTGTTTTTTAGCGGATGTTGCTGCAGCCTCAACTTTTTGGTTAGAAGCTTTAGCGCAACAAGTAACAGATCATAATTTTATAGCATTATTATTATTCTATAACATGCTAATAATTTTGTTGGTGATACCATCTTTTGATATCATTAGAGTTGATGTCAGGTATATGTCTCTAGCTATTTTAGCTAGAAAAGCTTTATGGATTAAACTTGGAATGCTGATATGTCTTCTAAGTCACCTTTGCTTTCCCTTTCTTTCCAGGGTAATAAATTATTATTTCAACTGTTTCTGGAAGGAAGGGAACTTTTTTACCAAAGGATAAAAAATCTAAGGTAAATTTAGGTCTAATAATCATTTTCGTTCCTTTCCTCATAATAAGGAACAAAAGCCTGATCCTTCATCCTCAGGAAAGGTATCAGTTTGGAAACTATTTTCAGTTTGGAATATATCCAAGCCTTATAGAAAACCTATAGCCAGCTCCTAAGTACCCATGAAGGTGCGGACCTTATTCCAGCTCAGCTGGTATGGGGCAGATTATGTTTTCTTCAAAGATATTTGGATCAATTCCGTTCTCAATCTCTGGTTTCAGAACATTGTTTCAGAAAGGTACAGAATTGGCTTCAGTTAAGGCCTCCTGTTAAGAGATTTTTTTTTCTTTCCCGTGTCCCAGTTAACACAGCAAAGGCTCAGCATTTCTGAAATGTGTTTCAGATCTAGAGTTGGCTGGAGTAATTATGCCAGTTCCAGTTCTGGAACAGGGGCTGGGGTTTTATTTTATCTCTTCATTGTACCAAAGAAGGTCAATTCCTTCAGACCAGTTCCGGATCTATCAATATTGAATCGTTATGTAAGGATACCAACATTCAAGATGGTTACTGTAGGACTATCCTGCCTTTTGTTTAGCAAGGGCATTATATGTCTACAATGGATTTACAGGATGTGTATCTGCATATTCCGATTCATCCAGATCACTTTTAGTGTCTGAGATTCTCTTTTTAGACCAGCATTACCAGTTTTGTGGCTCTACCGTTTGGCCTAGCCTCAGTTCCAAGAATTTTTTTTTGGTTCTCGGTGCCCTTCTTTCTGTAATCAGAGAACAGGGTTTTGGTATTTCCTTATTGGACGATATCTGGGTACTTGCTCAGTCTTCTCATTTTCGAAGAATCTCATACGAATCGACTTGTGTTGTTTCTTCAAGTTCATGGTTGGAGGATCAATTTACCAATCAGTTCATTGATTCCTCAGACAAGGGTAACCTTTTTAGGTTTCTAGATAGATTCAGTGTCTATGATTCTGTCCTTGTCAGACAAGAGAAGTTTAACATTGATATCAGCTTGTCAAAACCTTCAGTCACAATCATTCCCTTTGGTAGCCTTATGCATGGAAATTTTAGGTCTTAGGACTGCCGCATCAGATGCGATCTCCTTTGCTCATTTTCACATGCGACCTCTTCAGCTCTGTATGCTGAACCAATGGTGCAGGGATTACTCAAAGATATCTCAATTAATATCTTTAAACCGATTATACGACACTCTCTGACATGGTGGACAGATCACCATCGTTTAGTTCAGGGGGCTTCTTGTTCTTCCGACCTGGACTATAATCTCAACAGATGCAAGTCTTACAGGTTGGGGAGCTGTGTGGGGGTATCTGACGGCACAAGGGGTTTGGGAATCTCAGGAGGTGAGATTTCCGATCAATATTTTGGAACTCCGTGCAATTTTCAGAGCTCTTCAGTCTTGGCCTCTTCTGAAGAGAGAGTTGTTCATTTGTTTTCAGATAGACAATGTCACAACTGTGGCATACATCAATCATCAAGGAGGGACTCACAGTCCTCTGGCTATGAAAGAAGTATCTCGAATTTTGGTTTGGGCGGAATCCAGCTCCTGTCTTATCTCTGCGGTTCATATCCCAGGTATGGACAATTGGAAAGCGGATTATCTCAGTCGCCAAACGTTGCACCTGGGCGAATGGTCTTCACCCAGAGGTATTTCCTCAGATTGTTCAAATGTGGGAACTCCCAGAAATAGTTCTGATGGCTTCTCATCTAAACAAGAAACTTCCCTGGTATCTGTCCGGATCCCGGGATCCTCGGGCGGAGGCAGTGGATGCATTTACAAGTGTCATCCTGCCTATATCTTTCCGCCTCTAGTTCTTCTTCCAAGGGTATTCTCCAATATTCTAAAGGAATGCTCGTTTGTCCTGCTGGTAGCTCCAGCATGGCCTCACAGGTTTTGGTATGCGGATCTTGTCCGGATGGCCTCTTGCCGGCTGTGGACTCTTCCGTTAAGACCAGTCTTTCTGTCTCAAGGTTCTTTTTTCCATCAGGATCTCAAAACCTTAGTTTTAAGGTGTGGAGTTTGAATGCTTGATTCTTGGTCAAAGAGGTTTCTCTGACTCTGTGATTGATACTATGTGACAGGCTTGTAAATCTGTATCTAGAGAGATATATTATAGAGTCTGGAAGACTTATATTTCTTCAGGATGGTTTAGATAAAGGTTTGTCCGCAAGTTTCTTGTAAGACAAATCTCTGCTCTTTCTGTTCTTTTTCACAGAAGGATTGCTAATCTTCCTGATATTCATTGTTTTGTACAACCTTTGGTTCGTATAAAACTTGTCATTAAGTCAATTTCTCCTCCTTGGAGTTTGAATTTGGTTCTGGGGGCTCTTCAAGCTCCTCCTTTTGAACCCATGCATTCTTTGGTCGTTATATAACTTTCTTGGAAAGTTTTGTTTCTTTTGGCCATCTCTTCTGCTAGAAGAGTCTCTGAATTATCTACTCTTTTTTGTGAGTCTCCTTTTCTGATTTTGCATCAGGATAAGGCGGTGCTGCGAACTTCTTTTGATTTTTTTTACCTAAGGTTGTGAATTCTAACAACATTAGTAGAGAAATTGTGGTTCCTTCATTATGTCCTAATCCTATGAATTCTAAGGAGAAATCATTGCATTCTTTGGATGCTGTTAGAGCTTTCTAATATTATGTTGAAGCTACTAAGTCTTTCCGAAAGACTTCTAGTCTATTTGTCATCTTTTCCGGTTCTAGAAAAGACCAGAAAGCTTCTGCCATTTCTTTGGCATCTTGGTTGAAATCTTTATTTCATCATGCCTATGTTGAGTCGGGTAACACTCCGCCTCAAAGGATTACAGCTCATTCTACTAGGTCAGTTTCTACTTCCTGGGCATTTAAGAATGAAGCTTCGGTTGATCAGATTTGCAAAACAGCAACTTGGTCCTCTTTGCATACTTTTACTAAATTCTACCATTTTTGATGTGTTTTCTTCTTCTGAAGCAGTTTTTGGTAGAAACGTACTTCAGGCAGTGGTTTCAGTTTGAATCTTCTGCTTATGTTTTTTCATTAAATTTTATTCTGGGTGTGGATTATTTTCAGCAGGAATTGGCTGTCTTTATTTTATCCCTTCCTCTCTAGTGACTCTTGTGTGGAAAGATCCACATCTTGGGTAATCATTATCCCATACGTCACTAGCTCATGGACTCTTGCTAATTACATGAAAGAAAACATAATTTATGTAAGAACTTACCTGATAAATTAATTTCTTTCATATTAGCAAGAGTCCATGAGGCCCGCCCTTTTTTGTGGTGGTTTTGATTTTTTTGTATAAAGCACAATTATTCCAATTCCTTATTGTATATGCTTTCGCACTTATTTCTTATCACCCCACTTCTTGGCTATTCGTTAAACTGAATTGTGGGTGTGGTGAGGGGTGTATTTATAGGCATTTTAAGGTTTGGGAAACTTTGCCCCTCCTGGTAGGAATGTATATCCCATACGTCACTAGCTCATGGACTCTTGCTAATATGAAAGAAATGAATTTATCAGGTAAGTTCTTACATAAATTATGTTTTTTCTTCATCTGTGTTAAATTTCTACTAGTTGCCTTTGCGTTTTTAGCTCACTGGTAGCTCAGGCTCGCTAAGGTTTAATTAGAGCGTCTTTTTCTGTGTTTATAATCCCTTCCTTTTTCTGTGTTGCTGTAACATTCTCAGCACGTAAAAGGCTCTCAGAGCTTGGTTTCAAATTTGAGGTACACATTTTATTTAACCCTTTATGTGCTGTTATTTGCTATGTAAGCTTTGTTTACTGTATTTACAGTTTTTTCCAGTGCTTATTTGAACAGTACATTGTTTACCTTTAAAGGGTTAATCCGTTTTACATTGTGCCTTTTCTGCCCTTCAGGGTTAACTATTTTTGTGTATTTTACCGCTTTTTTTTGTCTTCAGTCTATCTATGATACTTAAGATATTTCCTTACTGGTACAGCTCAGGCCTCTGGTCTGTCAGCTGATCACGTAGAAGGGGGAGATCCTCTTTAACACCTTCTAGTTTGTGTTTTGTAATGATTCCCATATTTTTTGCTGTGCTCAGCTTTCTATCTCATGTGCCAAGTCTGTTGCCAATCCTTTACTTGAAAGTGTGCAAGTGTTTTTACTCTATCATAGTTGCTCCAGGGAGAGTTTTTTTTCTGAACTTCCTCCAAAATTTAAGGATTATATGAACTCTGCTTTTAGTGAGGTTTTAGCTTGCTTTCCTTCAGCTGTTAAAGGATTCCAAAACTTTTGTTTTTGTTGCATCAACTGACCATCAATATCATATCCTACACGTTTTTATATCACCACATACCTATTTATACTGTCTAACAAAGTTTCTGAACATTATAAAAGCTCATTTTTATTTTCTGCAATGACGTCATATTATCCAACCCTCAGAAATGGGCTGTGCACTATACAGATAACTTTCCAATACTATTCTGAATTTGTGCATCTCATTAAATGGCCATGTCACCACAATGCGCATGCACATTTCTATCCGCCGTTCTGCGCATGCTCATATCCGATACGGGAATAACGCTAGCTCTTTGAACAGGACAATCGATTACATAGTTTGTCCTGTTCTCGCTGAATACGGCTTGTTAGCAATAGAAACTGTATATTGTTTCACTGCTTTTTATCTCCTTATCACTGCGGGTTTAGTTGCAGTGACGTATATGACATGACGAGTAGGGGGTTCGCCATCTTTATAACCTGGTTTATCGGTTATCGCTCTCGATTGGAGGATAAGTTATTGGCTTTCGGTGGGTTTGGAATTCAATAAATTTTCGGAATCTGATTTCTCATAATTGGTAAACATAAGCAACGCAATGTAAATTACAAAACAATAGAAAAAATATTGATATATCAATTAGAGATTACTTTTTTTCTGGGTTTAGTGTCCCTTTAAGCACAGATGTATGGCAAGGATTTGAAGGTGGTCCTTTGTCCTCTAGAGTGACCACTCTGTTACCCATTAATGACATGGGTGTTTCTGAGACTGAGGACTTTTTTTTTTTTTTTTATATATACTTTTATTTGTTAAATCTCATACAACTGAATACAATAAGCCTATTGACATTCCTAAGCGATACAATTTTAGGGAGATTAAGAGTAGGAAGTCCAACTGCTGTCGAGTTCCAAAGTCCAAACAAAGAGAGTCCACTTTTTTTTTTTTTTAAGAAATAGACAATAACATTTATTTTACCTCACCTAGGTGAAAGATAAAATAATTACAATACACAGAGTTCTCATTAGCATAATTAACTTGTTATAAACATATGAGTTATTGTTACTACTTATCTAAACATTCTATTGAACTTACTAAATTCTGAATTTTCAATACAGTCATGAGATACTTAGCTATGTCACATGATACTAATTAGTCTACAGTCAACCTATTATTCCCATATATTCCACTCTCTTCTTCATCATATATATTGTGTTATACGGGGTCTAGTGGAGTAAGGTCCCAGAATGTGGTGCAGTTACGTATAACATGATTCATATAGTGACGTAGTTGGAAGTAAGCAAATCTTTGAGTCGGGGGGATAGAGTAGGTTCGGCAAATGATATCAAAAGGTAATACTGATTTTTTTGGACTTATCTAAAACCATGGCCAGATTGTCCGAACCTAGGCGTTTCCAGTTATCAAAGATAGAGTACAGTGAGCCTGGGGGGAATCTCTGGTTTCCTTATATCGGTAGAAGAGGGGAATGAGATGTGTTGACTTGCAGTTTTTTCCGTCAGAGTGCCATGTTAAAAGTATGTCTTTAAACATCTGGTAGGAGTTAAGTGATAGTAGCATGTGTTTGGAACTGTAGGGAGATCTGTGGAAGTAGTACCTCTTCTAGATGTGCAGTAGAAAAGTGTTGTGTACCTAACCTCCAGTCTAGGGCATACTTATTATAGTATAGGATGTTCGGCAGTCCTAATCCACATTTCGAGTAGGGTAGATATAGTTTGAGACTAATTATTAGTTTGCCATCATTCCATAGAAAAGTGCGGAAGATATGGTTCAGAGCTGCTAGGTTGCCCCGTCTAATTTGGAGTGGGAGCATCTGCATCGGGTACAAGATCTTAGGGAGTAAGATCATTTTGATTATATGCACTCTTCCCATCATAGAGAGTTAGTAGGTTTTGCCAAGGAATTAGGTCGTTTTTAATTTTCTGTATAATCAGGGTGAAGTTATGTATGTTCCATTTATGTGGGTTGGCCAAAATATGTATATCTAAATAGGTGAGATATGTGCCAACCACACGGAAGGGATAGAGGGACACTCCCTCTTACCTCGTGCGGTTAAGCCATAACATTTCTGATTGGGGACATATTTTGGGGGGTCAGAAACGAAAAGTAGCATGTCGTCTGCGTAGAGGGCAATTTTGTAGTTTGTGCTCATGAAGGTCAATTCCATGGAATACAGATTGAGGATATATCGCTAGGGGCTCTAATGCTGTGTTAAATAGGAGCGGGGACAGTGGGCAGCCCTGCTGAGTGCCTCTATGAAGGGGTATTGGAGGGGAGTACAGATTATTGACCAGTAGATATGCAATAGGGTTAGAGTAAATGGTTTTTCATAATCTATAAAGCAACCTGCTATTCCAAAGTTCCCCATGGTATTAAACAGATGCTCCCACTCCACTCTGTCAAATGCCTTTTCTGCGTCCAGAGACAGCAGGAAGGCATCCGGCAAACCAGCGGTCGCTTTCTTGCGATCCGGCTTCCAGTAATAAGTCACCGCATGTAGAACTTGTCGAATGTTAGTGAACGAGGAGCCTCTGACTGTGAAGCCAGTTTGGTCAGTATGTAGAATACATGGCAGAGCGTGTTTGAGGCGATTGGCTAATATTTTCATCAGTAGTTTATAGTCTACATTAAGAGAGAGAGATGGGTCTGTAGGATTCTGGAAGTGTAGAGGATCTCTACCTGGTTTGTGTATAACAGAGATATTTTTCTGCTGAGAAAGTTGTAGAGGGTTTTTGCTGATGAGAAAAACTAGCGAACAAATAATCTAGTTAATAGAGTTAAACTGTTAATTTGGTCTGCAGACAATTTGGGGAGGGTAATTTTGTCCCAAAAACTGAGTTGAGCTTCGGGTGTGTTGCGTATAATGTAGAGAAATATTCAGCAAATTCTGTTAGTATGTCTGCTGAGTTGTGAGTCAGCGAATTATCTTTATGAAGAGTCGGAATGCTTCGGTTTGTTTGTCTGATTCTAATCAGGGAGGCTAAATATTTGCCAGTCCGATTCCCATGTCTTAAAAATCTGCCTTGTTTTCTATTTTCCTAAAACGCAATATTTTGGAGTAAAACATTGTTCTTGTCTTTTTTTTTTTTGGCACTTATATTTCTCCTACATTGGTGTGTCCGGTCCACGGCTTCATCCTTACTTGTGGGATATTCTCTTCCCCTACAGGAAATGGCAGAGAGAGCACACAGCAAGAGCTGTCCATATAGTCCCCCCTCTGGCTCTGCCCCCCAGTCATGCTCTTTGCCTGCTCTGAACAAGTAGCATCTCCACGGGGATGGTAAAGAATATGTGGTGTTAGTTGTAGTTTTATTTCTTCTATCAAGAGTTTATTTTAAAATAGTGCCGGTTTGTACTATTTACTCTGCAACAGAAAGTGATGAAGAGTTCTGTTAAAAGAGGAGTATGATTTTAGCAACAGTAACTAAAATCCATTGCTGTTCCCATGCAGGACTGTTGAAACCAGAGAACTTCAGTTGGCGGGAACAGTTTGCAGACTTTTCTGCTCCAGGTATGACTAGTCTCTTTTCTAACAAGACATAGTAATGCTAGAAGACTGTAATTTTCCCTTATGGGATCGGTAAGCCATTTTCTTAGACTCATAACAGAACGAAGGCTTATAAATGGGCTCTATACTGGTTGACACTATTGTGGGCTAAATCGATTGATTTATATATTATTTATATGACTTTTGGAGTGTTTTGTGACTTTGAAACACCTTTGGGAACGTTTTTATTACGCCTGGCAGTTGTTTAGACACCTAATCTAGTCAGGAAGGCCCCTTCACTCTGGTATGCAGAGGGAGGAGGCCTCATTTTCGTGCCTCAGTTGCGCAGTTACTTTTGGAAGCAGTGCATGCAGCTTCATGTGAGAGGGTCCTGTGGCCATAAAAACGATTTCAAGAAGGCTTATTTCTGTGGTGAATAACCCCCAAGGAAGGTAAAAGCTGCAGCAAAGGCTGTGGCAGGGACTGTAGTGGGTTTAAACTGGTAAATTGAACAATTAGCTCCGGTTTGCTCATTTAAGGGGTTAGAGACTTGAAATTTGGTGTGCAATACTTTCAAAGCATTAAGACACTAGGGTGCAAATTTTGTAAAGATCGGATATTTCCTTCATAGTTTTTCAAACATTCAGAAATAAAGTGTGCTCTTTTTATTATTTAAAGAGACAGTAACGGTTTTGTTTAAAAATGGTTTTATTGCATTAATAGCCTGCCAAAGTCTGTCTAACATGTCTATACCTTCAGATAGCATATGTTCTGTGTGTATGGAGGCCAAGGTGGTTCCCCCTTTAAATGTATGTTCAAATTGTGCCATGGCGTCCAAACAAAGTAAGGACAGTACTGTCACATTTAATAAGGTTGCCCAAGATGATTCTTCAAATGAAGGTAGTGGGGATAGTTCATCATCCTCTCCTTCTGTGTCAACACCAGTTTTGCCCGCGCAGGCACACCTAGTACATCTAGCGCTCCAATGCTTGTTTCTATGCAGCAATTAACTGCAGTAATGGATAATTCTATAGCAAATCTTTTATCCAAACTGCCAGCATTTCCCAGAAAGCGTGATTTCTCAGTTTTAAATACAGAGGATGAGCAAGTGGGCGCTGACGATAATTTATCTGTTATACCCTCACACCAGTCTCAATTGGCAGTGAGGGAGGGTCTGTCTGAGGGAGAAATTTCTGATTCAGGAAAAGTTTCTCAGCAGGCAGAACCTGATATCGTGGCATTTAACTTTAAGTTAGAACATCTCCGCGCCCTGCTTAAGGAGGTGCTAACTACTCTTGATGATTGTGACTCTTTGGTGATTCCAGAGAAATTGTGCAAAATGGACAAATTCCTAGAGGTCCCTGTGCACGCTGATGCCTTTCCGATACCCAAGAGGGTGGCGGACATAGTGACCAAGGAGTGGGAGAAGACAGGTATACCTTTTGTCCCACCTCCTATATTTAAGAAAATGTTCCCCATTGTCGACCCCAGAAGGGACGCATGGCAAACAGTCCCTAAGGTTGAGGGGGCATTTTCTACGTTGGCCAAGCGCACAACTATTCCCATAGAGGACAGTTGTGCTTTCAAAGATCCTATGGATAAAAAATTGGAAGGATTGCTTAAAAAGATATTTGTTCAGCAAGGTTTCCTTCTCCAACCAATTTCGTGCATTATTCCTGTCATCACGGCGGCGTCTTTTTGGTTCGAGGAACTAGAAAATTCGCTCCATAAGGAGACTCCATATGAGGAAGTCATGGACAGAATTCACGCACTAAAGTTGGCTAATTCTTTTATTTTAGATGCCGCTTTTCAATTGGCTAAATTAGCGGCGAAAAATTCAGGTTTTGCTATAGTGGCGCACAGAGCGCTTTGGCTAAAATCTTGGTCGGCGGATGTGTCGTCCAAGACAAAACTGCTTAATATTCCTTTCAAGGGTAAGACCCTTTATGGGCCAGAATTGAAGGAGATTATTTCAGACATCACTGGGGGAAAGGGCCATGCCCTCCAACAGGATAGGCCTTTCAAGGCTAAGAACAAATCTAATTTTCGTTCCTTTCGCAATTTCAGGAACTTGGTCTCCTAACTCTGCAGCCTCTAGACAAGAGGGTAACGCTTCCCAGCCTAAACTAGCATGGAAACCAATGTAAGGCTGGAACAAGGGTAAACAGGCCAAGAAGCCTGCTGCTGCTACCAAGACAGCATGAAGGGGTAGCCCCCGATCCGGAACCGGATCTAGTAGGGGGCAGACTTTCTCTCTTTGCTCAGGCTTGGGCAAGAGATGTTCCGGATCCCTGGGCACTAGAAATAGTCTCTCAGCGGTATCTTCTAGAGTTCAAGGAACTTCCTCCAAGGGGAAGGTTCCACATGTCTCGCTTATCTTCAGACCAGATAAAGAGACAGGCATTCTTACATTGCGTAGGAGACCTATTAAAGATGGGAGTGATACACCCAGTTCCAACAGCGGAACAAGGTCTGGGGTTTTACTCAAACCTGTTCGTAGTTCCCAAAAAAGAGGGAACTTTCAGGCCAATTCTGGATTTAAAAATTCTAAACAAATTCCTCAGAGTTCCATCATTCAAAATGGAAACCATTCGAACGATTTTACCAACAATCCAGGAGGGTCAATACATGACTACCGTGGACTTAAAGGATGCGTACCTGCATATTCCTATCCACAAAGATCATCATCAGTTCCTAAGGTTCGCCTTTCTGGACAAACATTACCAGTTTGTGGCTCTTCCGTTCGGTTTAGCCACTGCTCCCAGAATTTTCACAAAGGTGCTAGGGTCCCTACTAGCGGTTCTAAGATCGAGGGGCATTGTGGTGGCACCTTACTTAGACGACATCTTAATCCAAGCGTCATCCCTTTCCAGATCAAGGGCTCATACAGACATTGCATTAGCTTTTCTCAGGTCTCACGGGTGGAAGGTGAACGTAGAAAAGAGTTCCCTGTCCCGTCTACAAGGGTTCCCTTTTTGGGAACAATAATAGATTCTGTAGAAATGAAGATTTTTCTGAAAGAGGTCAGAAAATTAAAACTTCTAAACGCTTGTAAAGTTCTTCAATCTATTCCTCAGCCTTCCATAGCTCAGTGCATGGAGGTAATAGGACTAATGGTTGCAGCAATGGACGTGGTTCCTTTTGCTCGAATTCATCTAAGACCATTGCAACTGTGCATGCTCAAACAGTGGAATGGGGATTATGCAGACTTGTCTCCCCAGATTCAAGTAGACCAGGTAACCAGAGACTCACTCCGCTGGTGGTTGACTCAGGATCACCTGTCTCAGGGAATGAGTTTCCGCAGACCAGAGTGGGTCATCATCACGACCGACGCCAGTCTCTTAGGCTGGGGCACGGTCTGGGACTCCCTGAAAGCTCAGGGTCTATGGTCTCGGGAAGAGTCCCTTCTCCCGATAAACATTTTGGAACTGAGAGCGATATTCAATGCGCTCCTGGCCTGGCCTCACCTAGCGAAGGCCAGATTCATAAGATTTCAGTCGGACAACATGACGACTGTAGCGTACATCAATCATCAGGGGGGAACAAAGAGTTCCTTGGCGATGACAGAGGTATCCAAGATCATCAAATGGGCGGAGGATCACTCCTGCCACCTATCTGCAATCCACATCCCAGGGGTAGACAACTGGGAGGCGGATTATTTGAGCCGTCAGACTTTCGATCCGGGGGAGTGGGAACTCCACCCGGAGGTCTTTGCCCAGTTAACTCAACTATGGGGCACTCCAGATATGGATCTGATGGCGTCTCGTCAGAACTTCAAAGTTCCTCGATACGGGTCCAGATCCAGGGATCCCAGGGCGACACTGGTGGATGCATTAGTGGCGCCTTGGTCGTTCAATCTAGCTTATGTGTTTCCACGGTTCCCTCTCCTTCCCAGACTGATAGCCAGGATCAAACAGGAGAAGGCCTCGGTGATCCTAATAGCTCCTGCGTGGCCACGCAGGACTTGGTATGCAGACCTGGTGAATATGTCATCGGCTCCACCATGGAAGCTACCTTTGAGACAGGATCTTCTAGTACAAGGTCCATTCGAACATCCAAATCTAGTCTCTCTGCAACTGACTGCTTGGAAATTGAACGCTTGATTCTATCTAAGCGTGGGTTTTCAGATTGTTATAGATACTCTGGTTCAAGCCAGAAAGCCTGTGACTAGGAAGATTTACCATAAGATATGGCACAAATCTATCCGTTGGTGCGAATCCAAGGGTTTTTCTTGGAGTAAAATCAAAATCCCTAGGATTCTTTCCTTTCTCCAAGAGGGTTTTGGAGAAAGGTCTGTCAGCTAGTTCTCTAAAGGGACAGATATCTGCTCTGTCTGTCTTGTTGCACAAACGTCTGGCAGCCGTGCCAGATGTACAAGCGTTTGTACAGGCGTTAGTCAGAATCAAGCCTGTTTACAGACCTATGACTCCTCCATGGAGTCTAAACTTAGTTCTTTCAGTTCTTCAAGGGGTTCCGTTTGAACCTTTGCATTCCATAGATATTAAGTTACTATCTTGGAAAATTCTGTTTTTAGTTTCTATTTCTTCTGCTAGAAGAGTTTCTGAATTATCTGCTTTGCAGTGTACTTCTCCCTATCTGGTATTTCATGCAGATAAGGTAGTTTTACGTACCAAACCTGGTTTTCTTCCAAAAGTAGTTTCCAACAGGAATATTAACCAAGAAATAGTTGTTCCTTCCCTATGTCCGAATCCAGTTTCAAAGAAGGAAAGTTTGTTACACAACCTAGATGTGGTCCGTGCTTTAAAATTCTATTTAGAAGCAACAAAGGATTTCAAACAAACATCATTTCTCCAACATAGGTGTGTCCGGTCCACGGCGTCATCCTTACTTGTGGGATATTCTCTTCCCCAACAGGAAATGGCAAAGAGCCCAGCAAAGCTGGTCACATGATCCCTCCTAGGCTCCGCCTACCCCAGTCATTCTCTTTGCCGTTGTACAGGCAACATCTCCACGGAGATGGCTTAGAGTTTTTTAGTGTTTAACTGTAGTTTTTATTATTCAATCAAGAGTTTGTTATTTTGAAATAGTGCTGGTATGTACTATTTACTCAGAAACAGAAAAGAGATGAAGATTTCTGTTTGTATGAGGAAAATGATTTTAGCAACCGTCACTAAAATCCATGGCTGTTCCACACAGGACTGTTGAGAGCAATTAACTTCAGTTGGGGGAACAGTGAGCAGTCTCTTGCTGCTTGAGGTATGACACATTCTAACAAGACGATGTAATGCTGGAAGCTGTCATTTTCCCTCTGGGATCCGGTAAGCCATGTTTATTACGATTGTAAATAAGGGCTTCAAAAAGGGCTTATTAAGACTGTAGACTTTTTTTGGGCTAAATCGATTGATTATTAACACATATTTAGCCTTGAGGAATCATTTTATCTGGGTATTTTGATATAATAATATCGGCAGGCACTGTTTTAGACACCTTATTCTTTAGGGGCTTTCCCAAAGCATAGGCAGAGCCTCATTTTCGCGCCGGTGTTGCACACTTGTTTTTGAGAGGCATGGCATGCAGTCGCATGTGAGAGGAGCTCTGATACTTAGAAAAGACTTTCTGAAGGCGTCATTTGGTATCGTATTCCCCTTGGGGCTTGGTTGGGTCTCAGCAAAGCAGATACCAGGGACTGTAAAGGGGTTAAAGTTCAAAACGGCTCCGGTTCCGTTATTTTAAGGGTTAAAGCTTCCAAATTTGGTGTGCAATACTTTTAAGGCTTTAAGACACTGTGGTGAAAATTTGGTGAATTTTGAACAATTCCTTCATGTTTTTTCGCATTTGCAGTAATAAAGTGTGTTCAGTTTAAAATTTAAAGTGACAGTAACGGTTTTATTTTAAAACGTTTTTTGTACTTTGTTATCAAGTTTATGCCTGTTTAACATGTCTGAACTACCAGATAGACTGTGTTCTGAATGTGGGGAAGCCAGAATTCCTATTCATTTAAATAAATGTGATTTATGTGACAATGACAATGATGCCCAAGATGATTCCTCAAGTGAGGGGAGTAAGCATGGTACTGCATCATTCCCTCCTTCGTCTACACGAGTCTTGCCCACTCAGGAGGCCCCTAGTACATCTAGCGCGCCAATACTCCTTACTATGCAACAATTAACGGCTGTAATGGATAATTCTGTCAAAAACATTTTAGCCAAAATGAACACTTATCAGCGTAAGCGCGACTGCTCTGTTTTAGATACTGAAGAGCATGACGACGCTGATATTAATATTTCTGAAGGGCCCCTAACTCAGTCTGTTGGGGCCAGGGAGGTTTTGTCTGAGGGAGAAATTACTGATTCAGGGAACATTTCTCAACAAGCTGAACCTGATGTGATTGCATTTAAATTTAAGTTGGAACATCTCCGCATTCTGCTTAAGGAGGTATTATCCACTCTGGATGATTGTGACAAGTTGGTCATCCCAGAGAAACTATGTAAAATGGACAAGTTCCTAGAGGTGCCGGGGCTCCCAGAAGCTTTTCCTATACCCAAGCGGGTGGCGGACATTGTTAATAAAGAATGGGAAAGGCCTGGTATTCCTTTCGTCCCTCCCCCCATATTTAAAAAATTGTTTCCTATGGTCGACCCCAGAAAGGACTTATGGCAGACAGTCCCCAAGGTCGAGGGAGCGGTTTCCACTTTAAACAAACGCACCACTATACCCATAGAGGATAGTTGTGCTTTCAAAGATCCTATGGATAAAAAATTAGAAGGTTTGCTTAAAAAGATGTTTGTTCAGCAGGGTTACCTTCTACAACCAATTTCATGCATTGTCCCTGTCGCTACAGCCGCATGTTTCTGGTTCGATGAGCTGATAAAGGCGGTCGACAGTGATTCTCCTCCTTATGAGGAGATTATGGACAGAATCAATGCTCTCAAATTGGCTAATTCTTTCACCCTAGACGCCACTTTGCAATTGGCTAGGTTAGCGGCTAAGAATTCTGGGTTTGCTATTGTGGCGCGCAGAGCGCTTTGGTTGAAATCTTGGTCGGCTGATGCGTCTTCCAAGAACAAGCTACTTAACATTCCTTTCAAGGGGAAAACGCTGTTTGGCCCTGACTTGAAAGAGATTATCTCGGATATCACTGGGGGTAAGGGCCACGCCCTTCCTCAGGATCGGCCTTTCAAGGCAAAAAATAAACCTAATTTTCGTCCCTTTCGTAGAAACGGACCAGCCCAAAGTGCTACGTCCTCTAAGCAAGAGGGTAATACTTCTCAAGCCAAGCCAGCTTGGAGACCAATGCAAGGCTGGAACAAGGGAAAGCAGGCCAAGAAACCTGCCACTGCTACCAAGACAGCATGAAATGTTGGCCCCCGATCCGGGACCGGATCTGGTGGGGGGCAGACTCTCTCTCTTCGCTCAGGCTTGGGCAAGAGATGTTCTGGATCCTTGGGCGCTAGAAATAGTCTCCCAAGGTTATCTTCTGGAATTCAAGGGACTTCCCCCAAGGGGGAGGTTCCACAGGTCTCAGTTGTCTTCAGACCACATAAAAAGACAGGCATTCTTACATTGTGTAGAAGACCTGTTAAAAATGGGAGTGATTCATCCCGTTCCATTAAGAGAACAAGGGATGGGGTTCTACTCCAATCTGTTTATAGTTCCCAAAAAAGAGGGAACGTTCAGACCAATCTTAGATCTCAAGATCTTAAACAAGTTTCTCAAGGTTCCATCGTTCAAGATGGAAACCATTCGAACTATTCTTCCTTCCATCCAGGAAGGTCAATTCATGACCACGGTGGATTTAAAGGATGCGTATCTACATATTCCTATCCACAAGGAACATCATCGGTTCCTGAGGTTCGCATTCCTGGACAAACATTACCAGTTCGTGGCGCTTCCTTTCGGATTAGCCACTGCTCCAAGGATTTTCACAAAGGTACTAGGGTCCCTTCTAGCTGTGCTAAGACCAAGGGGCATTGCTGTAGTACCTTACTTGGACGACATTCTGATTCAAGCGTCGTCCCTTCCTCAAGCAAAGGCTCACACGGACATTGTCCTGGCCTTTCTCAGATCTCACGGATGGAAAGTGAACGTGGAAAAGAGTTCTCTATCTCCGTCAACAAGGGTTCCCTTCTTGGGAACAATAATAGACTCCTTAGAAATGAGGATTTTTCTGACAGAGGCCAGAAAAACAAAACTTCTAGACTCTTGTCGGATACTTCATTCCGTTCCTCTTCCTTCCATAGCTCAGTGCATGGAAGTGATCGGGTTGATGGTAGCGGCAATGGACATAGTTCCTTTTGCACGCATTCATCTAAGACCATTACAACTGTGCATGCTCAGTCAGTGGAATGGGGACTATACAGACTTGTCTCCGAAGATACAAGTAAATCAGAGGACCAGAGACTCACTCCGTTGGTGGCTGTCCCTGGACAACCTGTCACGAGGGATGACATTCCGCAGACCAGAGTGGGTCATTGTCACGACCGACTCCAGTCTGATGGGCTGGGGCGCGGTCTGGGGATCCCTGAAAGCTCAGGGTCTTTGGTCTCGGGAAGAATCTCTTCTACCGATAAATATTCTGGAACTGAGAGCGATATTCAATGCTCTCAAGGCTTGGCCTCAGCTAGCGAGGGCCAAGTTCATACGGTTTCAATCAGACAACATGACAACTGTTGCGTACATCAACCATCAGGGGGGAACAAGGAGTTCCCTGGCGATGGAAGAAGTGACCAAAATCATTCTATGGGCGGAGTCTCACTCCTGCCACCTGTCTGCTATCCACATCCCAGGAGTGGAAAATTGGGAAGCGGATTTTCTGAGTCGTCAGACATTGCATCCGGGGGAGTGGGAACTCCATCCGGAAATCTTTGCCCAAGTCACTCAGCTGTGGGGCATTCCAGACATGGATCTGATGGCCTCTCGTCAGAACTTCAAAGTTCCTTGCTACGGGTCCAGATCCAGGGATCCCAAGGCGGCTCTAGTGGATGCACTAGTAGCACCTTGGACCTTCAAACTAGCTTATGTGTTCCCGCCGTTTCCTCTCATCCCCAGGCTGGTAGCCAGGATCAATCAGGAGAGGGCGTCGGTGATCTTGATAGCTCCTGCGTGGCCACGCAGGACTTGGTATGCAGATCTGGTGAATATGTCATCGGCTCCTCCTTGGAAGCTACCTTTGAGACGAGACCTTCTTGTTCAGGGTCCGTTCGAACATCCGAATCTGGTTTCACTCCAGCTGACTGCTTGGAGATTGAACGCTTGATCTTATCGAAGCGAGGGTTCTCCGATTCTGTTATCGATACTCTTGTTCAGGCCAGAAAGCCTGTAACTAGAAAGATTTACCACAAAATTTGGAAAAAATATATCTGTTGGTGTGAATCTAAAGGATTCCCTTGGGACAAGGTTAAGATTCCTAGGATTCTATCCTTCCTTCAAGAAGGATTGGAAAAAGGATTATCTGCAAGTTCCCTGAAGGGACAGATTTCTGCCTTGTCTGTGTTACTTCACAAAAAGCTGGCCGCTGTGCCAGATGTTCAAGCCTTTGTTCAGGCTCTGGTTAGAATTAAGCCTGTTTACAAACCTTTGACTCCTCCTTGGAGTCTCAATTTAGTTCTTTCAGTTCTTCAGGGGGTTCCGTTTGAACCCTTGCATTCCGTTGATATTAAGTTATTATCTTGGAAAGTTTTGTTTTTAGTTGCAATTTCTTCTGCTAGAAGAGTTTCAGAATTATCTGCTCTGCAGTGTTCTCCTCCTTATCTGGTGTTCCATGCAGATAAGGTGGTTTTACGTACTAAACCTGGTTTTCTTCCAAAAGTTGTTTCTAACAAAAACATTAACCAGGAGATTATCGTACCTTCTCTGTGTCCGAAACCAGTTTCAAAGAAGGAACGTTTGTTGCACAATTTGGATGTTGTTCGCGCTCTAAAATTCTATTTAGATGCTACAAAGGATTTTAGACAAACATCTTCCTTGTTTGTTGTTTATTCCGGTAAAAGGAGAGGTCAAAAAGCAACTTCTACCTCTCTCTCTTTTTGGATTAAAAGCATCATCAGATTGGCTTACGAGACTGCCGGACGGCAGCCTCCCGAAAGAATCACAGCTCATTCCACTAGGGCTGTGGCTTCCACATGGGCCTTCAAGAACGAGGCTTCTGTTGATCAGATATGTAGGGCAGCGACTTGGTCTTCACTGCACACTTTTACCAAATTTTACAAGTTTGATACTTTTGCTTCTTCTGAGGCTATTTTTGGGAGAAAGGTTTTGCAAGCCGTGGTGCCTTCCATTTAGGTGACCTGATTTGCTCCCTCCCTTCATCCGTGTCCTAAAGCTTTGGTATTGGTTCCCACAAGTAAGGATGACGCCGTGGACCGGACACACCTATGTTGGAGAAAACAGAATTTATGTTTACCTGATAAATTACTTTCTCCAACGGTGTGTCCGGTCCACGGCCCGCCCTGGTTTTTTTAATCAGGTCTGATAATTTATTTTCTTTAACTACAGTCACCACGGTACCATATGGTTTCTCCTATGCAAATATTCCTCCTTAACGTCGGTCGAATGACTGGGGTAGGCGGAGCCTAGGAGGGATCATGTGACCAGCTTTGCTGGGCTCTTTGCCATTTCCTGTTGGGGAAGAGAATATCCCACAAGTAAGGATGACGCCGTGGACCGGACACACCGTTGGAGAAAGTCATTTATCAGGTAAACATAAATTCTGTTTTTTGTTTGTCGTTTATTCTGGTAAGAGGAGAGGGCAGAAAGCTACTGCTACCTCTTTCTTTTTGGCTGAAAAGCATCATCCGATTGGATTATAAGACTGCCGGACGGCAGCCTCCTGAACGAATTACAGCTCACTCTACTAGAGCTGTGGCTTCCACATGGGCCTTCAAGAACGAGGCTTCTGTTGATCAGATCTGTAAGGCAGCGACTTGGTCTTCTCTGCATACTTTTGCCAAATTTTACAAATTCGATACTTATGCTTCTTCGGAGGCTGTTTTTGGGAGAATTGTTTTGCAAGCCGTGGTGCCTTCCGTTTAGGTAACCTGACTTGCTCCCTCCCTTCATCCGTGTCCTTAAGCTTTGGTATTGGTTCCCACAAGTAAGGATGAAGCCGTGGACCGGACACACCAATGTAGGAGAAAACAGAATTTATGTTTACCTGATGAATTTCTTTCTCCTACGGTGTGTCCGGTACACGGCCCGCCGTGGCTTTTAGTCAGTTTTGAAATTTTTTTATTCCATACACTACAGTCACCACGGCACCCTATAGTTTCTCCTTTTTCTCCTAACCGTCGGTCGAATGACTGGGGGGCGGAGCCAGAGGGGGGACTATATGGACAGCTCTTGCTGTGTGCTCTCTTTGCCATTTCCTGTAGGGGAAGAGAATATCCCACAAGTAAGGATGAAGCCGTGGACCGGACACACCGTAGGAGAAAGCAATTTATCAGGTAAACATAAATTCTGTTTTTACGATAACAAATCTTCCACCCGGATCAATTTTATTATCAATCTGGTATTGGAAGTTTTTATGGAAGATTATTGCTACACCGCTACTATTATTGTATGGGGTGGAGACAATCTATGTTATCCAATTTGTTTTTAGTTTTGCATGCTCAAGCTCATTGAGATTAGTCTCTTGCAGGCACATAATTTCTGCATGATTTTTTTTTAGGTGTGCTAATACAGTTTTCCTTTTTATGGGAGAATTAATTCCTCCTATGTTCCAGGAGAATTTTTTTGCAGTCATCTAATATAAGCAAATGAGACAACTGAAGTATAGGGGGGTGCCAGACATGAGCGCAGGGTCAGATTCCAGTGGAGTTAAGCAATCGGTGGCGCATATTCTAACTAGTCATAGTATCTCATAGTCAGTCTAAAAGATAACCACATAACAATAGACAACAAATTGAGCAATAAACATAACATGCAAATATTAACATACAACCTTATTGGGAACTAAGCCATATTGGGTCCTCAAATGCATTAAAGGTCTGGGGATCCCCACAGAAGGGGACTCTGTATCCCAGTCAGATAGTGGAAATAATTCAGGAGAGTCCTGTTGTGGAGCTTGAAGATGCAAAGAGTGTTCTCTGGTTTGATCCAGGAATGCTTGGGCCTCCTTAGGCGAGTCAAAGAATCTGGGTCCTCTCAAAGAATGCAGGCGTAGACGGGCTGGGTACAATAGAGTAGCCTGGCGATTTTCTTTGTAGAGCAATGTACACAAAGGTGCAAATTCTTTTCTTCGTTTCAGGACATCAGATGAGTAATCCTGGAATAGAAAAAGTATTTTATCATCATAGATGAGCATCTGCAGTTTCCTGTAGGCTCTTAAGAGTTGTATTTTAGACTGGAGGTTTAGATACTTGATCATTACTCCTTGGTGGAGCATTTCTGTGAGCTCTTTCTGCTTTCATAGGTATATATTAGGCCAGGACTTTGAGTAGATTCGGTAAAGAGTGTTCAGCAAAATAAAGTAACTCAGAAGGACATATCGATTCAGGTAGTCCCACAAGTCTGACGTTCCTGCGGGAACGATTTTCCAAATCGTCCACTTTTTGATGCAGGGAGACATTCTGTTGTATTAAATTTTTTATTTGCATAGTGGAGGTATTATCGCCATCTTCTAAATCTGAGATGCGTTGCTCCGCCGTGGTTAGTCTTGAATTGTTTGACCTCAGTTGTTTTTTGCAGATTATCTAGCTTGGCTAGTAATAGAGAGTTTAACTGCTGTTCAGCAGGGTTTGTAGCGGTATCAGAGTAGCACTGCATTTGTTGCCAGTGTTTTGGGGGGAAGGGGTTCTAAGGCCCCTTTGCTTTTCTTATCCTGTGTTTTCGTCCAGAGAGACATTTTCTGTGTTAAGTATTTGTCCATGTCTCAAAGTGTATTTGTGTATTGTGCTATGCGCAGGTTATTGCATAAAGGCTGGCGGGTATCTTCTTTGCAATACAGGCTTAGTATAGCACTATTGTCATTCAAAGCAATATTGACCCAAATGGGTAGAGATCGGCTGGAAAGCAATGTAATTCCTGCAAAATAATTTGCCTTATTATATACAGATCCCCGCTAAGTTGTTTCTCACTATATTTGGTGAAGCTTGTCAGGTGAGCAATAAGAGTCCACTTAAGCCAGGTCAGGCAAAACATGGACCAGGGCAACTTAATAGAGACAATAGCTGTTACACATATGGCAGTACATCAGCCAGTGAGGTGTTATGTTGATCTGTAAGCAGGTTGTAGTGATGCTTATAACTAAATGTACATTTACCTCAATATCGGCTGGTCAGGCGTTTAATGCAGTTTCATATTGTGGTTTAGAAAATTATAATTTAGCAGGTGGGTTAATCCTACAGTCTCAGATAGTGTTGTAAGAATGGTTAAACGTTTGCTGTTGAGAGAGTGCTACGCAGTTTTGTGACACAGCAACTCTATTAAGGCCTGTGTACATCTTATGGGGTATCGTGTACACGATAGGACTCGCCCCCACTGTAGTAGTTCGTCAATACTATTTGGGCGATCAGTCGTGATGTCCGGTATTCGCTGTGGAGAGGTCGGAGCCAGCCGCCTTAGATGTTTCCCACTTGGCGATGAAACACCAGTGTCCGTTAGGATCGCTCTGTTCTTCTGCGGTGAGGTATCGGATGTTATACCTCTCAAAGGCAACACCGGAGCTCTGCAGTTTTTCCAGGCTGTTTTACACAACCAAGGTCGCTTTGAAGGGCCGGTATGGTGGTTTACTTGGTGAAGGGTTCAGGAGCTCTTCTTCACACCGCCATACTCTGTGCCCAACAACCGGAAGCCTCACTCTGAGGACTCTTATTCTGAGGATAGTCTCTCTGAGTCTAAGGGCTCGATTTATCAAGCCCCTACGGCTGCAAGTTCTCACAAGAACTTGCTCGCCGTGATTTATCAAGCAGCGGTCACCAGACCGCTGCTTCCCTAAGCTCTTCGCCACCTCTAAGGTGGCGAAATTAAATCTACTTGGTCGCGCGGGCAGGGGGCGGGATTGCATGTGAGCGCAAAATTGCGCTTGTGTGCAATGGAAAATACCTGCGGGTAATTTCGCCCCGCCACAGGCGAGCTGAGGCGTACAGGGGCGCGTATACTCGCCCCTGTACGCCTCAGCGTTAATGAATCTAGCCCTAAGGGACCCTTCTGTTGTGGCAGAGGGTGTGTCAATTTAATTTCAGGCTTGAGCATATTCATACTTTATCTTGGTAAGTTTTAATTCCTTTAGAGGTAGTGGATTGTCCTGCTACATTCAAGCAGCTTGTTAAGAAGATTAAGTTTCTTTAATTATCTATTTTTATTCACTGGCAGTGGCAGAAGCCAGATATTCATATTGTTCCATCTTCAAAATTTAAATCTGTTTCCTGTACCTTCTGTTAATACAGAGATCTGGGTAACGGTTCCATAAGTAGATACCACTATATCCACTTTGGCTAGGCTTACCACTGTTCCTTTAGAGCATAGTTCCTTTTTTAAGGATTGTTTAGATAGAAAACTTGAAGGTTTTCATAGGTGATCCTTTCAGCTTGTAGGTTTTATGTTTAGACCTGCAGTCAGTGTAGCCTGTGTCGCTGCTTCCACTGCTGTTTCGTGTGATTAACCTCTCAGAACTTGTTTCTGGTGAAACTACTCTGCTTTTCTTGGGGGATTAATATGATACTGAACTTCATCCAAATTCCTTTATTTGTGATTCAGTAGTGGAATAATTTGCTTACGTTCTAAAAATGCTGCATTAGCTTTTTTTGCTAAGACAGACCTGTAGCTTAAGTCTTCGTCTGCTAATATGGCTTTTCTGCCCCAGAATAAGAAATCTAAGAGTAAGCATAGATATGCTTGGTGTTTTTGTACCTTTTGGCAATCTAAGGCTCAGAAAGATTCCCCCTCTGTCCAAAGTTCTGGCTATTTTAAATCCTCCTGAAAATCTATCTTTTCTTGGTCCAAAAAAAAAAACCGTGCGGCCCCCATTCCATATCAGTCTCTGATGGGGGGCAAATTGAGTCTCTTTTGAGAGGCTTGGGAGAGATGTGTTTAGGATCCCTGGGTATTGCAAATAGTTTTCAAATTAAAAAAAAAAAGGAATGGAAAATTGATTATGCACTTTTCCCGCAGGTATGAACAAAAAAAATTTACAAACAAATTTAAGCTACAAGGTTAAAAGAAAGAACCTTTTCTTTTCTTTTTTTAGCTTATGAGGCTGGAATATTTTATTGCAAATAATTTCCCAGGGTAACAAATACATTTTTGTTCAAGGTCTCCTCAGGGAAGTTTATTTCTTTTAAAGTCACAAGCTTTCTTGGTTTGTTTAATAGATTTGAAATTAATGGGAGTGATTACTCCAGTTTCAACTTCAGAATTAAACCCGGGGTTTCATTCAAATCTCTTTATAGTACCAAAGAAAGAAGTTACTTTTTGGCCAGTTTTGAAACGCAATTGAACACATTCCTTAAAATTCCTACTTTCAAAATGGAAACAATTCACACTCTACTTCCTTTATTACAGGAGGATCAGTTTGTCTATAATAAATGTAAAAGATGCATATTTGCATATCCCTATACACAGGGATCATATCAAGTTCCTGAGTTGTGCTTTTCTAGACCAGCATTATCAATTTGTGACCCTCCCTTTTGGTCTGGCTTCAGATCCCAGAGTATTTACAAAAGTAGTTTTGTCTGTAGTTTCTCAAGGAATTTCTGTAGTACCTTACTTGGATGACATCCTGATTCTAGTTCCTTCTTGTCTTCTGGCTGTATGTGTCAGTTGCTTCTTTAGTTGCTTCAGAGTCACAGTTGGAAAATAAATCTTTCTAAATAGCTCATTAACTCCTCAGACCCATGTGTCTTTTCTGGTGTTAATAATCAATTCCATGTCTGTTTTTGTCTCTAACAGATCACCGCTGACTGAAGCTGCAACAGGCCTGTGCCCTTCTGCAGCTAAAACCTCTCCTTTCCATTGCTTGCAAGCATAGAAGTTGTGGGTCTCATTGTAGCTGTCTCAGATGCAGTTCCATTTGCCAGATTTCTTCTTTGGACCCTCAAATTGATGATACTGCATCAGTGGAATGGGGACCACAAGGATCTTTCTGAGGATTTTGTTAGATCCCAAGACGAGACAGTCTTTGAATGGGTGGCAGACTCATCATTGATTCAGGGAGCCTCCTTTCTTTGACCAGTGTGGATGCTAGCCTGTTAGGTTCTGGTGCAGTCTAGGGCTTTTGAGAGTGCAGGGAGTTTGGTCCCCTATGGAGGCGAGGTAACAAATAAATATTCTGGAACTCTGTGCAATCTTCATGACTCTCCAACTTCAGACACAAATCTTTTTGAGAATCCAGCTACACAATGTCACTGCAGTAGCTTATGTCAATCTGGGAGGAACTCGCAATCGCAATGAGGGAACTGTCCACATAGTTAGGCAGAGAACCATCATTGCATGATTTCTGCCATCCATATTTTAAGTGTGAACAATTGGGAGGCAGACTTTCTTAGTCACCAGTCTCTCCACGCCAGAATCAAGCAGGAGCACGCCTCAGCAATATTGATTACTTTGGAACGGCCTTGCAGAATTTGATTTCCGGATCTGGTGCAGATGTCCTCGTGCCCGCCTTAGAGGCTTTCTCTAAAGAAGGGTCTTCTCTCTAAAGGCAATTTATTTTATCTAGATTTGAAAACTAAATTTGAGGGCATGGCAATTGAACACTTAATTCTGCCTCAGAGAGGTTTTTCTGACAAGGTTATTGATTCGGGCTAAGAAACCTGTTTTTAGATGTAATTGTTATAGTCTTGAAAACATTTTCTGCATGGTGTTCTTGCAGAGATTGGAATTCTTTTAGAAATCCTAAAATTCTTGCGTACCTGCAGGAAGGCTTAGATAAAGGTTTATTTGCTAGTTATCTGAAGGGTCAGCTTTCTGTTTTGTTTCATAATTGTGTTGCTAAATTCCTGACACTTAGGCCTTTGTTCAGGCTGTGATCAAATTTAAACCAATTTCTCCTCCTTGGTTTTAAGTTTTAACAACCTAGGAGATGGGTTGTGGTGGTGTTAAAAGTGTGTGCAACACTAAAGGTGCGATCCTCGTTCTCAATGTCTCTTAAAGGGACAGTCTAGTCGAAATTAAACTTTAATGATTCAGATAGGTCATGTAATTTTTAAACAACTTTCCAATTTACTAATTTCTAAGCCCTTGAAGGCCGCCACTTATCTGAATGCATTTTGCAGGAGGTTATTACAGCTAGTGGGTGTAAGTTCATGTGTGCCATATAGTTAACATTGTACTCGCGCACATGGAGTTATTTATGAGAGGGTACTGATTGGCTAAAATGCAAAATAACTGAGATAAGGGGGCAGTCTGCAGAGGATTAGATTCAAGGTAATCACAGGGGTAAAAAGTATATTAATTGGTTATGCAAAACTGGGGAATAGGTCATAAAGGTATTATCTATCATTTTAAACAATAAAAATTCTCGAGTAGTCTGTCCTTTTAGTCTGGTTTTAAAGGTTCATCAAAATTATCCTTTTGAGACGATGCAGGGTTTAGACTTTCAGCTTTTATCTTTGAATGTTATTTTTCTTTTAGCAATTTGTTTAGCTAGAAGGGTCTCTGAGTTTTCAGCTTTGTCATGCAAACCTCCTTTTTTTTAATTTTTAAATCCGGTAAAATCTGCTGTTCACACTAGCTATTCTTTTCTTCCTAAAGTGGTATCTACAGATACGATCAATCAGGTAATTGTGGTTCCTTCTTTTTGTCCAGCTACTAAGGTTTCTAAGGAGTGTCTTCTCCACAGCTTGGATGGTGTGGAGCTCTCAAATATTATGTGGAAACCACAAAAGATTTCAGAGTTTCTTTTATGCCTTAAAGCCTTAAAGGAACAGTACAACAATTTGCATATAGAAGCATGTAATAGACACTGCTATAAGAAGATTATGCACAGATACTGATCTAAAAATCCACTATAAAACCTTTTAAAAACTTACTTAGAAGCTCCGAGTTTAGCACTGTTGCAAGATTAGGCTGGGACACCTAGTGAAAGGGGCTGGAAAACCAGGAAGAGCAGACCCCCCCTCCCTGCCCTGCATATGAAAAGACAGATTACACAAACAGGAGCAACCAGGAATCTGCAGACTTCAGTCTACATCTGATACTTGGGTCTTGGCTAGGAGTCTGAAAATCAGCACAATGTTACTAAAAATAATGAAACTATACATTTCTTTCATGTAATTAGCAAGAGTCCATGAGCTAGTGACGTATGGGATATACATTCCTACCAGGAGGGGCAAAGTTTCCCAAACCTCAAAATGCCTACAAATACACCCCTCACCACACCCACAAATCAGTTTTACAAACTTTGCCTCCTATGGAGGTGGTGAAGTAAGTTTGTGCTAGATTCTACGTTGATATGCGCTCCGCAGCAGGTTGGAGCCCGGTTTTCCTCTCAGCGTGCAGTGAATGTCAGAGGGATGTGAGGAGAGTATTGCCTATTTGAATTCAATGATCTCCTTCTACAGGGTCTATTTCATAGGTTCTCTGTTATCGGTCGTAGAGATTCATCTCTTACCTCCCTTTTCAGATCGACGATATACTCTTATATATACCATTACCTCTACTGATTTTCGTTTCAGTACTGGTTTGGCTTTCTACAACTTGTAGATGAGTGTCCTGGGGTAAGTAAGTCTTATTTTCTGTGACACTCTAAGCTATGGTTGGGCACTTTTTTATAAAGTTCTAAATATATGTATTCAAACATTTATTTGCCTTGACTCAGGATGTTCAACGTTCCTTATTTCAGACAGTCAGTTTCATATTTGGACTTTTTTCCCTGTGGGCTGTTAGGCTCGCGGGGGCTGAAAATGCTTCATTTTATTGCGTCATTCTTGGCGCAAATTTTTTTTTCTATTTCCGGCGTCATACGTGTCGCCGGAAGTTGCGTCATTTTTGACGTTTTTTTTGCGCCTAAAGTGTCGGCGTTCCGGATGTGGCGTCATTTTTGGCGCCAAAAGCATTTAGGCGCCAAATAATGTGGGCGTCTTTTTTGGCGCTAAAAAAATATGGGCGTCACTATTGTCTCCACATTATTTAAGTCTCATTATTTATTGCTTCTGGTTGCTAGAAGCTTGTTCACTGGCATTTTTTCCCATTCCTGAAACTGTCATTTAAGGAATTTGATCAATTTTGCTTTATATGTTGTTTTTTTCTATTACATATTGCAAGATGTCACACGTTAACACTGAGTCAGAAGATACTTCTGGAAAATCGCTGCCTGGTGCTGGATCTACCAAAGCTAAGTGTATCTGCTGTAAACTTATGGTATCTGTTCCTCCAGCTGTTGTTTGTACTGATTGTCATGACAAACTTGTTAATGCAGATATTTCCTTTAGTTCTGTTACATTACCTGTTGCTGTTCCGTCAACATCTAATGCTCAGTGTTCCTGATAACATAAGAGATTTTGTTTCTAAATCCATTAAGAAGGCTATGTCTGTTATTCCTCCTTCTAGTAAACGTAAAAAGTCTTTTAAAACTTCTCATTTTTCAGATGAATTTTTAAATGAACATCATCATTCTGATTCTGATAATGGTTCTTCTGGTTCAGAGGATTCTGTCTCAGAGGTTGATGCTGATAAATCTTCATATTTATTTAAAATGGAATTTATTCGTTCTTTACTTAAAGAAGTCCTAATTGCATTAGAAATAGAGGATTCTAGTCCTCTTGATACTAAATCTAAACGTTTAGATAAGGTTTTTAAATCTCCTGTAGTTATTCCAGAAGTTTTTCCTGTCCCTGATGCAATTTCTTAAGTAATTTCCAGGGAATGGAATATTTTGGGTAATTCATTTACTCCTTCTAAACGTTTTAAGCAATTATATCCTGTGCCATCTGACAGATTAGAGTTTTGGGACAAAATCCCTAAGGTTGATGGGGCTGTCTCTACTCTTGCTAAGCGTACTACTATTCCTACGGCAGATGGTACTTCCTTTAAGGATCCTTTAGATAGGAAAATTGAATCCTTTCTAAGAAAAGCTTACTTGTGTTCAGGTAATCTTCTTAGACCTGCTATATCTTTAGCGGATGTTGCTGCAACTTCAACTTTTTGGTTAGAAGCTTTAGCGCAACAAGTAACAGATCATAATTCTCATAGCATTATTAATCTTCTTCAACATGCTAATAATTTTATTTGTGATGCCATCTTTGATATCATTAGAGTTGATGTCAGGTATATGTCTCTAGCTATTTTAGCTAGAAGAGCTTTATGGCTTAAAACTTGGAATGCTGATATGTCTTCTAAGTCTACTCTGCTTTCCCTTTCTTTCCAGGGTAATAAATTATTTGGTTCTCAGTTGGATTCTATTATCTCAACTGTTACTGGAGGGAAAGGAACTTTTTTACCACAGGATAAAAAATCTAAAGGTAAATTTAGGTCTAATAATCGTTTTCGTTCCTTTCGTCACAACAAGGAACAAAAGCCTGATCCTTCATCCTCAGGAGCGGTATCAGTTTGGAAACCATCTCCAGTCTGGAATAAATCCAAGCCTTTTAGAAAACCAAAGCCAGCTCCTAAGTCCACATGAAGGTGCGGCCCTCATTCCAGTTCAGCTGGTAGGGGGCAGATTACATTTTTTCAAAGAAATTTGGATCAATTCCGTTCACAATCTTTGGATTCAGAACATTGTTTCAGAAGGGTACAGAATTGGCTTCAAGATAAAGCCTCCTGCAAAGAGATTTTTTCTTTCCCGTGTCCCATTAAACCCAGCGAAGGCTCAAGCATTTCTGAATTGTGTTTCAGATCTAGAGTTGGCTGGAGTAATTATGCCAGTTCCAGTTCTGGAACAGGGGCTGGGGTTTTATTCAAATCTCTTCATTGTACCAAAGAAGGAGAATTCCTTCAGACCAGTTCTGGATCTAAAAATATTGAATCGTTATGTAAGGATACCAACATTCAAAATGGTAACTGTAAGGACTATCCTGCCTTTTGTTCAGCAAGGGCATTATATGTCTACAATAGATTTACAGGATGCATATCTGCATATTCCGATTCATCCTGATCACTATCAGTTTCTGAGATTCTCTTTCCTAGACAAGCATTACCAGTTTGTGGCTCTACCGTTTGGCCTAGCAACAGCTCCAAGAATTTTTACAAAGGTTCTCGGTGCCCTTCTGTCTGTAATCAGAGAACAGGGTATTGTGGTATTTCCTTATTTGGACGATATCTTGGTACTTGCTCAGTCTTCACATTTAGCAGAATCTCATACGAATCGACTTGTGTTGTTTCTTCAAGATCATGGTTGGAGGATCAATTTACCAAAAAGTTCATTGATTGCTCAGACAAGGGTAACCTTTTTAGGTTTCCAGATAGATTCAGTGTCCATGACTCTGTCTTTGACAGACAAGAGACGTCTAAAATTGATATCAGCTTGTCGAAACCTTCAGTCACAATGATTCCCTTCGGTAGCCTTATGCATGGAAATTCTAGGTCTTATGACTGCTGCATCGGACGCGATCCCCTTTGCTCGTTTTCACATGCGACCTCTTCAGCTCTGTATGCTGAACCAGTGGTGCAGGGATTACACAAAGATATCTCAATTAATATCTTTAAAACCAATTGTACGACACTCTGACGTGGTGGACAGATCACCATCGTTTAGTTCAGGGGGCTTCTTTTGTTCTTCCGACCTGGACTGTAATTTCAACAGATGCAAGTCTTACAGGTTGGGGAGCTGTTTGGGGGTCTCTGACAGCACAAGGGGTTTGGGAATCTCAGGAGGTGAGATTACCGATCAATATTTTGGAACTCCGTGCAATTTTCAGAGCTCTTCAGTCATGGCCTCTTCTAAAGAGAGAATCGTTCATTTGTTTTCAGACAGACAATGTCACAACTGTGGCATACATCAATCATCAAGGAGGGACTCACAGTCCTCTGGCTATGAAAGAAGTATCTCGAATTCTGGTATGGGCGGAATCCAGCTCCTGTCTAGTTTCTGCGGTTCATATCCCAGGTATAGACAATTGGGAAGCGGATTATCTCAGTCGCCAAACGTTACATCCGGGCGAATGGTCTCTTCACCCAGAGGTATTTCTTCAGATTGTTCAAATGTGGGGACTTCCAGAAATAGATCTGATGGCCTCTCATCTAAACAAGAAACTTCCCAGGTATCTGTCCAGATCCAGGGATCCTCAAGCGGAAGCAGTGGATGAATTGTCACTTCCTTGGAAGTATCATCCTGCCTATATCTTTCCGCCTCTAGTTCTTCTTCCAAGATTCTGAAGGAATGCTCGTTTGTTCTGCTGGTAGCTCCGGCATGGCCTCACAGGTTTTGGTATGCAGATCTTGTCCGGATAGCCTCTTGCCAACCGTGGACTCTTCCGTTAAGACCAGACCTTCTGTCGCAAGGTCCTTTTTTCCATCAGGATCTCAAATCCTTAAATTTAAAGGTGTGGAGATTGAACGCTTGATTCTTAGTCAAAGAGGTTTCTCTGACTCTGTGATTAATACTATGTTACAGGCTCGTAAATCCGTATCTAGGGAGATATATTATAGAGTCTGGAAGACTTATATTTCTTGGTGTCTTTCTCATCATTTTTCCTGGCATTCTTTTAGAATTCCGAGAATTTTACAGTTTCTTCAGGATGGTTTGGATAAAGGTTTGTCTGCAAGTTCCTTGAAAGGACAAATCTCTGCTCTTTCTGTTCTTTTTCACAGAAAGATTGCTAATCTTCCTGATATTCATTGTTTTGTACAAGCTTTGGTTCGTATAAAACCTGTCATTAAGTCAATTTCTCCTCCTTGGAGTTTGAATTTGGTTCTGGGGGCTCTTCAAGCTCCTCCGTTTGAACCTATGCATTCATTGGACATTAAATTACTTTCTTGGAAAGTTTTGTTCCTTTTGGCCATCTCTTCTGCCAGAAGAGTTTCTGAATTATCTGCTCTTTCTTGTGAGTCTCCTTTTCTGATTTTTCACCAGGATAAGGCGGTGTTGCGAACTTTTAAAATTTTTACCTAAGGTTGTGAATTCTAACAACATAAGTAGAGAAATTGTAGTTCCTTCATTATGTCGTAATCCTAAGAATTCTAAGGAGAAATCATTGCATTCTTTGGATGTAGTTAGAGCTTTGAAATATTATGTTGAAGCTACTAAGAATTTCCGAAAGACTTCTAGTCTATTTGTTATCTTTTCCGGTTCTAGGAAAGGTCAGAAGGCCTCTGCCATTTCTTTGGCATCTTGGTTGAAATCTTTAATTCATCATGCTTATGTCGAGTCGGGTAAAACTCCGCCTCAAAGGATTACAGCTCATTCTACTAGGTCAGTTTCTACTTCCTGGGCGTTTAGGAATGAAGCTTCGGTTGATCAGATTTGCAAAGCAGCAACTTGGTCTTCTTTGCATACTTTTACTAAATTCTACCATTTTTATGTGTTTTCTTCTTCTGAAGCTGTTTTTGGTAGAAAAGTACTTCAGGCAGCTGTTTCAGTTTGAATCTTCTGCTTATATTTTCAGTTTTTTTCTTTATAAGATTTAAACTTTATTTTTGGGTGTGGATTTTTTTCAGCGGAATTGGCTGTCTTTATTTTATCCCTCCCTCTCTAGTGACTCTTGCGTGGAAGATCCACATCTTGGGTAGTCATTATCCCATACGTCACTAGCTCATGGACTCTTGCTAATTACATGAAAGAAAACATAATTTATGTAAGAACTTACCTGATAAATTCATTTCTTTCATATTAGCAAGAGTCCATGAGGCCCACCCTTTTTTGTGGTGGTTATGATTTTTTTGTATAAAGCACAATTATTCCAATTCCTTAATTTTATGCTTCGCACTTTTTTCTTATCACCCCACTTCTTGGCTATTCGTTAAACTGATTTGTGGGTGTGGTGAGGGGTGTATTTGTAGGCATTTTGAGGTTTGGGAAACTTTGCCCCTCCTGGTAGGAATGTATATCCCATACGTCACTAGCTCATGGACTCTTGCTAATATGAAAGAAATGAATTTATCAGGTAAGTTCTTACATAAATTATGTTTTTTACAAAAACACTCCCAGGTGGGCTATATAAATGGATCATGCACAAAACAGTTATGCGAAGAAAAATCTAGTGTACAATGTCCCTTTAATTTGGGAGGCTTATTTGGTTGCGGGGAAAACTCTCCTTTAGAGCATTGAAAGGCAGATACTTCGTCTTTACACACTTTTCCTAAGTTTTATTACTTTGATTTGCAAAGCTTCTTCTGAGGCTGTCTTTAGCAGGAAAGTTCTGCGGGCCATTGTGCCTGAATAGAAACATCCTGTCTTCACTCTTTGTCTTTCCTATTCACAATGGTTTCGTGGACTCCTCTGTATTGATTCCCTCAGATGACTCGTGGACTCTCACCATCTGATGAAATAATATAAAATATGATTCTTACCTGATAAATAAGTTTGTTTCATGATGGTGAGTCCACGAGCTCCACTGTGTTTTTTTGTTGTGTTTTTTTGCCCCGTCTACTTGGCTATATATATATGAACTGAGGCTCATGGGAGGTGGGAGGGATTTAAAGCTCTGGTGTGTTGTGATGTCTCTTGCCTTCTCCTAGTGGTCTGGAGGGAATACTCCAGGAGTTATTTGTTGACTCTCGACATCATGAATGAAATTTACCAGGTAAACATAAAATTTGTTGTTTTTTTCCCTTTAGCAGCATTTGAACAAAATGTTCATATTTATTTTACTTGTATTAATAGGTATCTGCTGACAGAACAAAACAGACTGCGTAGTGTTAATGATATAATGCCAATGATTGGTGCTAGATTTTATACTCAGTTGGATGCCGCCCAAATGCGTAATGATGTTATTGAAGAAGATCTTGCAAAGGTATGCATTCCATGGCAACAAAGGAAACTTTACTGCAAGTATATTTATGTATTTATTTTGCTGTGCATTGCGTTTAGTCATATGTATTATGCAGATAAACCAGCCACATCTGTAAAATGATTGTACTACTGTGTGTGTGTGAGTGATAGGGAATCTTCTCTCTGTGTTTGTTTAGTCACTGGGCTCATGGTTTTAAGAAAAGATCTGGCTCCGTAGTTTAACTTCTATTGGAGACGGTTAGACTTCCCAGACTATGGAACAAGCATTTTTAATATCCTTCTCACATATACCACTATTAAAAGGACAGTCTACTTGAAAATGTTTGTTTAAAAAGTCTTTAAGGGCTAAGAAATTAGCATATGAGCCTCCTAGATTTAGCTTTCAACTAAGAATAACAAGAGCACAAAGCAAAATTGATGATAAAAGTAAATTGAAAAGTTGTTTAAAATTACATGCCCTATCTGAATCATGAAAGTTTATTTCTTTCATGTAATTAGCAAGAGTCCATGAGCTAGTGACGTATGGGATATACATTCCTACCAGGAGGGGCAAAGTTTCCCAAACCTCAAAATGCCTATAAATACACCCCTCACCACACCCACAATTCAGTTTTACAAACTTTGCCTCCGATGGAGGTGGTGAAGTAAGTTTGTGCTAGATTCTACGTTGATATGCGCTCCGCAGCAAGTTGGAGCCCGGTTTTCCTCTCAGCGTGCAGTGAATGTCAGAGGGATGTGAGGAGAGTATTGCCTATTTGAATACAGTGATCTCCTTCTAAGGGGTCTATTTCATAGGTTCTCTGTTATCGGTCGTAGAGATTCATCTCTTACCTCCCTTTTCAGATCGACAATATACTCTTATATATACCATTACCTCTGCTGATTCTCGTTTCAGTACTGGTTTGGCTATCTGCTATATGTAGATGAGTGTCCTGGGGTAAGTAAGTCTTATTTTCTGTGACACTCCTAGCTATGGTTGGGCACTTTGTTTATAAAGTTCTAAATATATGTATTCAAACATTTATTTGCCTTGACTCAGAATGTTCAACTTTCCTTATTTTCAGACAGTCAGTTTCATATTTGGGATAATGCATTTTAATTTAACATTTTTTACCTTTAAAATTTGGATCAATTCTGTTCACAATCTTTGGATTCAGAGCATTGTTTCAGAAGGGTACAGAATTGGTTTCAAGTTGAGACCTCCTGCAAAGAGATTTTTTCTTTCCCGTGTCCCAGTAAATCCAGTAAAAGCTCAAGCATTTCTGAAATGTGTTTCAGATCTAGAGTTGACTGGAGTAATTATGCCAGTTCCAGTTCCGGAACAGGGGATGGGGTTTTATTCAAATCTCTTCATTGTACCAAAGAAGGAGAATTCTTTCAGACCAGTTCTGGATCTAAAAATATTGAATCGTTATGTAAGGATACCAACGTTCAAGATGGTAACTGTAAGGACTATCTTACCTTTTGTTCAGCAAGGGAATTATATGTCCACAATAGATTTACAGGATGCATATCTGCATATTCCGATTCATCCAGATCATTATCAGTTCCTGAGATTCTCGTTTCTGGACAAGCATTACCAGTTTGTGGCTCTGCCGTTTGGCCTAGCTACAGCTCCAAGAATTTTTACAAAGGTTCTCGGTGCCCTGCTGTCTGTAATCAGAGAACAGGGTATTGTGGTATTTCCTTATTTGGACGATATCTTGGTACTTGCTCAGTCTTTACATTTAGCAGAATCTCATACGAATCGACTTGTGTTGTTTCTTCAAGATCATGGTTGGAGGATCAATTTACCAAAAAGTTCTTTGATTCCTCAGACAAGGGTAATCTTTCTGGGTTTCCAGATGGATTCAGTGTCCATGACTCTGTCTTTAACAGACAAGAGACGTCTAAACTTGATTACAGCTTGTCGAAACCTTCAGTCACAATCATTCCCTTCGGTAGCCTTATGCATGGAAATTCTAGGTCTTATGACTGCTGCATCGGACGCGATCCCCTTTGCTCGTTTTCACATGCGACCTCTTCAGCTCTGTATGCTGAAGCAATGGTGCAAGGATTACACGAATATATCTCAATTAATATCTTTAAAACCGATTGTTCGACACTCTCTAACATGGTGGACAGATCACCATCGTTTAATTCAGGGGGCTTCTTTTGTGCTTCCGACCTGGACTGTAATTTCAACAGATGCAAGTCTCACAGGTTGGGGAGCTGTGTGGGGATCTCTGACGGCACAAGGAGTTTGGGAATCTCAGGAGGTGAGATTACCGATCAATATTTTGGAACTCCGTGCAATTTTCAGAGCTCTTCAGTTTTGGCCTCTTCTGAAGAGAGAATCGTTCATTTGTTTTCAGACAGACAATGTCACAACTGTGGCATACATCAATCATCAAGGAGGGACTCACAGTCCTCTGGCTATGAAAGAAGTATCTCAAATTTTGGTTTGGGCGGAATCCAGCTCCTGTCTAATCTCTGCGGTTCATATCCCAGGTGTAGACAATTGGGAAGCGGATTATCTCAGTCGCCAAACGTTGCATCCGGGCGAATGGTCTCTTCACCCAGAGGTATTTCTTCAGATTGTTCAAATGTGGGAACTTCCAGAAATAGATCTGATGGCGTCCCATCTAAACAAGAAACTTCCCAGGTATCTGTCCAGATCCCGGGATCCTCAGGCGGAGGCAGTGGATGCATTATCACTTCCTTGGAAGTATCATCCTGCCTATATCTTTCCGCCTCTAGTTCTTCTTCCAAGGGTAATCTCCAAGATTCTGAAGGAATGCTCGTTTGTTCTGCTGGTAGCTCCGGCATGGCCTCACAGGTTTTGGTATGCGGATCTTGTCCGGATGGCCTCTTGCCAACCGTGGACTCTTCCGTTAAGACCAGACCTTCTGTCACAAGGTCCTTTTTTCCATCAGGATCTGAAATCCTTAAATTTAAAGGTATGGAGATTGAACGCTTGATTCTTGGTCAAAGAGGTTTCTCTGACTCTGTGATTAATACTATGTTACAGGCTCGTAAATCTGTATCTCGAGAGATATATTATAGAGTCTGGAAGACTTATATTTCTTGGTGTCTTTCTCATCATTTTTCCTGGCATTCTTTTAGAATACCGAGAATTTTACAGTTCCTTCAGGATGGTTTAGATAAGGGTTTGTCCGCAAGTTCTTTGAAAGGACAAATCTCTGCTCTTTCTGTTCTTTTTCACAGAAAGATTGCTATTCTTCCTGATATTCATTGTTTTGTACAAGCTTTGGTTCGTATAAAACCTGTCATTAAGTCAATTTCTCCTCCTTGGAGTTTGAATTTGGTTCTGGGAGCTCTTCAAGCTCCTCCGTTTGAACCTATGCATTCATTGGACATTAAATTACTTTCTTGGAAAGTTTTGTTCCTTTTGGCCATCTCTTCTGCCAGAAGAGTTTCTGAATTATCTGCTCTTTCTTGTGAGTCTCCTTTTCTGATTTTTCATCAGGATAAGGCGGTGTTGCGAACTTCTTTTGAATTTTTACCTAAAGTTGTGAATTCCAACAACATTAGTAGAGAAATTGTGGTTCCTTCATTATGTCCTAATCCTAAGAATTCTAAGGAGAAATCGTTGCATTCTTTGGATGTTGTTAGAGCTTTGAAATATTATGTTGAAGCTACGAAATCTTTTCGTTAGACTTCTAGTCTATTTGTTATCTTTTCCGGTTCTAGAAAAGGCCAGAAAGCTTCTGCCATTTTTTTGGCATCTTGGTTGAAATCTTTAATTCATCTTGCCTATGTTGAGTCGGGTAAAACTCCGCCTCAGAGAATTACAGCTCATTCTACTAGGTCAGTTTCTACTTCCTGGGCGTTTAGGAATGAAGCTTCGGTTGACCAGATCTGCAAAGCAGCAACTTGGTCCTCTTTGCATACTTTTACTAAATTCTACCATTTTGATGTATTTTCTTCTTCTGAAGCAGTTTTTGGTAGAAAAGTACTTCAGGCAGCGGTTTCAGTTTGAATCTTCTGCTTATGTTTTTCGTTAAACTTTATTTTGGGTGTGGATTATTTTCAGCAGGAATTGGCTGTCTTTATTTTATCCCTCCCTCTCTAGTGACTCTTGTGTGGAAAGATCCACATCTTGGGTAGTCATTATCCCATACGTCACTAGCTCATGGACTCTTGCTAATTACATGAAAGAAAACATAATTTATGTAAGAACTTACCTGATAAATTCATTTCTTTCATATTAGCAAGAGTCCATGAGGCCCGCCCTTTTTTGTGGTGGTTATGATTTTGTATAAAGCACAATTATTCCAATTCCTTATTTTATATGCTTTCGCACTTTTTTATCACCCCACTTCTTGGCTATTCGTTAAACTGAATTGTGGGTGTGGTGAGGGGTGTATTTATAGGCATTTTGAGGTTTGGGAAACTTTGCCCCTCCTGGTAGGAATGTATATCCCATACGTCACTAGCTCATGGACTCTTGCTAATATGAAAGAAATGAATTTATCAGGTAAGTTCTTACATAAATTATGTTTTTTGACTAGACTGTCCCTTATATAGAAATAATTGCAATATGTATTATTCATCATTTATAAAAGGGATCTTACATTTAGTTCTTTTTTTAACTTAATTTATGCAGTGTCCTTTACTTCCTGTTCCAGCCCTTCAAGGAGGAGGAGGAGGCCTTGACAGGAAGGCAAAGGTATACTGTTTCATTTGAAGCGTTGCTAGGAGACACCATAAAACTCCAGTCAGTTTATTGCCCATGATCAATAAAGTACTTTGACCTAAAACTTAAGTTTTGCAATATTTACTAACTTTTTGTTTCTTTTTATGATCACTTTAATCTAAAGTAAAGTAATCATAATTGTTATTAAAGAAGTACTGTTTTATATGCCTTTTAAACATTCAAATAAAGGAATATTGTGGGGAAATAAGAAATGTTCTGTACCCATGTATTTAAAGGACTTAATCTGTTATGGTATAAAAAATTTTTTACTGCACAATAACGTGTTTCACAATGGCTAAACGTATGCAAATAATGGGGTAGGGTATTGGGTGTGGTTTTGGCGGGTGATGGGCGGGATCAGTGGCTAGTAACATTTTAGCCTCTCTATTAGCTTAGGACTTGAAATTTTTAGATGTATATTTCCTGTAGCATATCTGTCTGATCCCGCCTATTACGGTCAGTCCAGCACCGAAATTCCAGGCAATTCCTCTCTAAGCAAGGAACACAGCAACCCCAGACGATCGTTTCGGCCTTCATTGGACCTCGTCAGTGAGGTGTAGCCATATTCCTCTAAGCACACTGAGCAAGGATTTCATGTCTGGTTTCCCCGTTCTTTCATGTAATTGGCAAGAGTCCATGAGCTAGTGACGTATGGGAGTTTCCCAAACCTCAAATGCCTATAAATACACCCCTCACCTCACCCACAATTCAGTTTTACAAACTTTGCCTCCTATGGAGGTGGTGAAGTAAGTTTGTGCTTGATTTTTATGATTTATTCTATGATAAGCACTTCTAAGCATTCTGAAGCCCAATTCCTCTCAGAGTACAGTGTTTGTCAGAGGGATGTGAAGAGAGTATCGCCTTTGATTTCTTTCATGTAATTAGCAAGAGTCCATGAGCTAGTGACGTTTGGGATATACATTCCTACCAGGAGGGGCAAAGTTTCCCAAACCTCAAAATGCCTATAAATACACCCCTCACCACACCCACAATTCAGTTTTACAAACTTTGCCTCCGATGGAGGTGGTGAAGTAAGTTTGTGCTAGATTCTACGTTGATATGCGCTCCGCAGCAAGTTGGAGCCCGGTTTTCCTCTCAGCGTGCAGTGAATGTCAGAGGGATGTGAGGAGAGTATTGCCTATTTGAATGCAGTGATCTCCTTCTACGGGGTCTATTTCATAGGTTCTCTGTTATCGGTCGTAGAGATTCATCTCTTACCTCCCTTTTCAGATCGACGATATACTCTTATATATACCATTACCTTTGCTGATTCTCGTTTCAGTACTGGTTTGGCTTTCTACAAACATGTAGATGAGTGTCCTGGGGTAAGTAAATCTTATTTTCTGTGACACTCTAAGCTATGGTTGGGCACTTTGTTTATAAAGTTCTAAATATATGTATTCAAACATTTATTTGCCTTGACTCAGAATGTTCAACTTTCCTTATTTTCAGACAGTCCGTTTCATATTTGGGATAATGCATTTGATTTAATCATTTTTTCTTACCTTCAAAAAATTTGACTCTTCCCTGTGGGCTGTTAGGCTCGCGGGGGCTGAAAATGCTTCATTTTATTGCGTCATTCTTGGCGCGGACTTTTTTGGCGCAAAAAAATTATTTTCCGTTTCCGGCGTCATACGTGTCGCCGGAAGTTGCGTCATTTTTTGACGTTATTTTGCACCAAAAATGTCGGCGTTCCGGATGTGGCGTCATTTTGGCGCCAAAAAGCATTTAGGCGCCAAATAATGTGGGCGTCTTATTGGCGCGAAAAATATGGGCGTCGCTTTTGTCTCCACATTATTTAAGTTTCATTTTTCATTGCTTCTGGTTGCTAGAAGCTTGTTCTTTGGCATTTTTTCCCATTCCTGAAACTGTCATTTAAGGAATTTGATCAATTTTGCTTTATATATATATATGTTGTTTTTTCTCTTACATATTGCAAGATGTCTCACGTTGCATCTGAGTCAGAAGATACTACAGGAAAATCGCTGTCTAGTGCTGGATCTACCAAAGCTAAGTGTATCTGCTGTAAACTTTTGGTAGCTATTCCTCCAGCTGTTGTTTGTATTGATTGTCATGACAAACTTGTTAAAGCAGATAATATTTCCTTTAGTAAAGTACCATTGCCTGTTGCAGTTCCTTCAACATCTAAGGTGCAGAATGTTCCTGATAATATAAGAGATTTTGTTTCTGAATCCATAAAGAAGGCTATGTCTGTTATTTCTCCTCCTAGTAAACGTAAAAAATCTTTTAAAACTTCTCTCCCTACAGATGAATTTTTAAATGAACATCATCATTCTGATTCTGATGACTCTTCTGGTTCAGAGGATTCTGTCTCAGAGGTTGATGCTGATAAATCTTCATATTTATTTAAAATGGAATTTATTCGTTCTTTACTTAAAGAAGTACTAATTGCTTTAGAAATAGAGGATTCTGGTCCTCTTGATACTAATTCTTAACGTTTGGATAAGGTATTTAAAGCTCCTGTGGTTATTCCAGAAGTTTTTCCTGTTCCTAATGCTATTTCTGCAATAATTTCCAAAGAATGGGATAAATTGGGTAATTCATTTACTCCTTCTAAACGTTTTAAGCGATTATATCCTGTGCCGTCTGACAGATTAGAATTTTGGGACAAAATCCCTAAAGTTGATGGGGCTATTTCTACCCTTGCTAAACGTACTACTATTCCTACGTCAGATGGTACTTCGTTTAAGGATCCTTTAGATAGGAAAATTGAATCCTTTCTAAGAAAAGCTTATCTGTGTTCAGGTAATCTTCTTAGACCTGCTATATCTTTGGCTGATGTTGCTGCATCTTCAACTTTCTGGTTGGAAACTTTAGCGCAACAAGTAACACATCATGATTCTCATGATATTATTATTCTTCTACAGCATGCTAATAATTTTATCTGTGATGCCATTTTTGATATTATCAGAGTTGATGTCAGGTTTATGTCTCTAGCTATTTTAGCTAGAAGAGCTTTATGGCTTAAAACTTAGAATGCTGATATGGCTTCTAAATCAACTTTACTTTCCATTTCTTTCCAGGGTAACAAATTATTTGGTTCTCAGTTGGATTCCATTATTTCAACTGTTACTGGTGGGAAAGGAACTTTTTTACCACAGGATAAAAAATCTAAAGGTAAAAGCAGGGCTAATAATCGTTTTCGTTCCTTTCGTTTCAACAAAGAACAAAAGCCTGATCCTTCATCCTCAGGAGCAGTTTCAGTTTGGAAACCATCTCCAGTCTGGAATAAATCCAAGCCAGCTAGAAAGGCAAAGCCTGCTTCTAAGTCCACATGAAGGTGCGGCCCTCATTCCAGCTCAGCTGGTAGGGGGCAGGTTACGTTTTTTCAAGGAAATTTGGATCAATTCTGTTCACAATCTTTGGATTCAGAGCATTGTTTCAGAAGGGTACAGAATTGGTTTCAAGATGAGACCTCCTGCAAAGAGATTTTTTCTTTCCCGTGTCCCAGTAAATCCAGTAAAAGCTCAAGCATTTCTGAAATGTGTTTCAGATCTAGAGTTGACTGGAGTAATTATGCCAGTTCCAGTTCCGGAACAGGGGATGGGGTTTTATTCAAATCTCTTCATTGTACCAAAGAAGGAGAATTCCTTCAGACCAGTTCTGGATCTAAAAATATTGAATCGTTATGTAAGAATACCAACGTTCAAGATGGTAACTGTAAGGACTATCTTGCCTTTTGTTCAGCAAGGGAATTATATGTCCACAATAGATTTACAGGATGCATATCTGCATATTCCGATTCATCCAGATCATTATCAGTTCCTGAGATTCTCTTTTCTGGACAAGCATTACCAGTTTGTGGCTCTGCCGTTTGGCCTAGCTACAGCTCCAAGAATTTTTACAAAGGTTCTCGGTGCCCTGCTGTCTGTAATCAGAGAACAGGGTATTGTGGTATTTCCTTATTTGGACGATATCTTGGTACTTGCTCAGTCTTTACATTTAGCAGAATCTCATACGAATCGACTTGTGTTGTTTCTTCAAGATCATGGTTGGAGGATCAATTTACCAAAAAGTTCTTTGATTCCTCAGACAAGGGTAACCTTTCTGGGTTTCCAGATGGATTCAGTGTCCATGACTCTGTCTTTAACAGACAAGAGACGTCTAAAATTGATTGCAGCTTGTCGAAACCTTCAGTCACAATCATTCCCTTCGGTAGCCTTATGCATGGAAATTCTAGGTCTTATGACTGCTGCATCGGACGCGATCCCCTTTGCTCGTTTTCACATGCGACCTCTTCAGCTCTGTATGCTGAAGCAATGGTGCAAGGATTACACGAAGATATCTCAATTAATATCTTTAAAACCGATTGTTCGACACTCTCTAACATGGTGGACAGATCACCATCGTTTAATTCAGGGGGCTTCTTTTGTGCTTCCGACCTGGACTGTAATTTCAACAGATGCAAGTCTCACAGGTTGGGGAGCTGTGTGGGGATCTCTGACGGCACAAGGAGTTTGGGAATCTCAGGAGGTGAGATTACCGATCAATATTTTGGAACTCCGTGCAATTTTCAGAGCTCTTCAGTTTTGGCCTCTTCTGAAGAGAGAATCGTTCATTTGTTTTCAGACAGACAATGTCACAACTGTGGCATACATCAATCATCAAGGAGGGACTCACAGTCCTCTTGCTATGAAAGAAGTATCTCGAATTTTGGTTTGGGCGGAATCCAGCTCCTGTCTAATATCTGCGGTTCATATCCCAGGTATAGACAATTGGGAAGCGGATTATCTCAGTCGCCAAACGTTGCATCCGGGCGAATGGTCTCTTCACCCAGAGGTATTTCTTCAGATTGTTCAAATGTGGGAACTTCCAGAAATAGATCTGATGGCGTCCCATCTAAACAAGAAACTTCCCAGGTATCTGTCCAGATCCCGGGATCCTCAGGCGGAGGCAGTGGATGCATTATCACTTCCTTGGAAGTATCATCCTGCCTATATCTTTCCGCCTCTAGTTCTTCTTCCAAGAGTAATCTCCAAGATTCTGAAGGAATGCTCGTTTGTTCTGCTGGTAGCTCCGGCATGGCCTCACAGGTTTTGGTATGCGGATCTTGTCCGGATGGCCTCTTGCCAACCGTGGACTCTTCCGTTAAGACCAGACCTTCTGTCACAAGGTCCTTTTCTCCATCAGGATCTGAAATCCTTAAATTTAAAGGTATGGAGATTGAACGCTTGATTCTTGGTCAAAGAGGTTTCTCTGACTCTGTGATTAATACTATGTTACAGGCTCGTAAATCTGTATCTCGAGAGATATATTATAGAGTCTGGAAGACTTATATTTCTTGGTGTCTTTCTCATCATTTTTCTTGGCATTCTTTTAGAATACCGAGAATTTTACAGTTTCTTCAGGATGGTTTAGATAAGGGTTTGTCCGCAAGTTCTTTGAAAGGACAAATCTCTGCTCTTTCTGTTCTTTTTCACAGAAAGATTGCTATTCTTCCTGATATTCATTGTTTTGTACAAGCTTTGGTTCGTATAAAACCTGTTATTAAGTCAATTTCTCCTCCTTGGAGTTTGAATTTGGTTCTGGGAGCTCTTCAAGCTCCTCCGTTTGAACCTATGCATTCATTGGACATTAAATTACTTTCTTGGAAAGTTTTGTTCCTTTTGGCCATCTCTTCTGCCAGAAGAGTTTCTGAATTATCTGCTCTTTCTTGTGAGTCTCCTTTTCTGATTTTTCATCAGGATAAGGCGGTGTTGCGAACTTCTTTTGAATTTTTACCTAAAGTTGTGAATTCCAACAACATTAGTAGAGAAATTGTGGTTCCTTCATTATGTCCTAATCCTAAGAATTCTAAGGAGAAATCGTTGCATTCTTTGGATGTTGTTAGAGCTTTGAAATATTATGTTGAAGCTACGAAATCTTTCCGTAAGACTTCTAGTTTATTTGTTATCTTTTCCGGTTCTAGAAAAGGCCAGAAAGCTTCTGCCATTTCTTTGGCATCTTGGTTGAAATCTTTAATTCATCTTGCCTATGTTGAGTCGGATAAAACTCCGCCTCAAAGAATTACAGCTCATTCTACTAGGTCAGTTTCTACTTCCTGGGCGTTTAGGAATGAAGCTTCGGTTGACCAGATTTGCAAAGCAGCAACTTGGTCCTCTTTGCATACTTTTACTAAATTCTACCATTTTGATGTATTTTCTTCTTCTGAAGCAGTTTTTGGTAGAAAAGTACTTCAGGCAGCGGTTTCAGTTTGAATCTTCTGCTTATGTTTTTCATTAAACTTTATTTTTGGGTGTGGATTGTTTTCAGCAGGAATTGGCTGTCTTTATTTTATCCCTCCCTCTCTAGTGACTCTTGTGTGGAAAGATCCACATCTTGTGTAGTCATTATCCCATACGTCACTAGCTCATGGACTCTTTTTACATGAAAGAAAACATAATTTATGTAAGAACTTACCTGATAAATTCATTTCTTTCATATTAGCAAGAGTCCATGAGGCCCGCCCTTTTTTTGTGGTGGTTATGATTTTTGTATAAAGCACAATTATTCCAATTCCTTATTTTATATGCTTTCGCACTTTTTTATCACCCCATTTCTTGGCTATTAGTTAAACTGAATTGTGGGTGTGGTGAGGGGTTTATTTATAGGCATTTTGAGGTTTGGGAAACTTTGCCCCTCCTGGTAGGAATGTATATCCCATACGTCACTAGCTCATGGACTCTTGCTAATATGAAAGAAATGAATTTATCAGGTAAGTTCTTACATAAATTATGTTTTTATGGTTTGCCTCTCGGGAAATCTTTCCAAGGGTTCTCTGTTATTGTTCGTATGGATTCATCTCCTACCTCCCTTTTCAGATCGACGATATACTATTATATACAATTCCCTCTACTGATAGTTTTCAGTACTGGTTTGGCTTTCTGCTATATGTGGATGGGTGTCTAATTTGGTTAACTCCGAGTGTAAGCACTGAAGAAGCGTTTTTTTGTATCCTCCTGGGAGAAGAACGCTATATAATTACTAGTTATTAGACTGCATGAAAGTGCGGTTCTCAAACCAGTCCTCCTGGTGGGGGGAGCAGATTAAATTGTTTTTGGATGAACTCAGTCCAAATTCTATATTATTCTTAGGGTTTGAATAGATTTTTAGAATGAGACCTCCTATGGGAAGAATCTTACTTTCTCGGTACATTTTTTTTCTCAGACATTTTTTTTTTCTTCAGGAGTAATTATGCCAGTTCTTTTTGCATGAACAAGATTTGGGTTTCTATTCAATTCTATGCTTTGTCCCTAAGAAGAAAGGTTTATTCAGTCCATTCTTGGATCTGAAGACTTTTATATTGTTTTGTTAGAGTCTCAACTGTTAAGTTTGCGATTATAAGGACTATTATGCCTTTCTGTTAAGGTCATTTCATGTCCATTCCATTTTTTAGGATGTTTATCCTCATATTTTATTTCATTCAGACCACTTGTGGATTCTGAGATTTTCTTTTTAAGCTTTACCAATTTATTGCTTCTCCATTTTGTTAAGTGACAGCTTTATGAATCTTTTTAAAAGTTCTTGGTGCCCTTCTTTCTGTCTTCAGACAGTAGGTTATTGTGGTGCTTCCTTATTTGGATGGTATCTTGGTATTAGCTTAAAACTTTTCTTTTATTAAAGCCGGACAGATAGCTCAGCATGCTAGTGCACTGTGGCTAAGCTCTGTAGAAACCTTATGGGTTGCAAGTTCCATTCAGCCTTTCATCTTTCCAAGGTCGATTACATGAGCATCATCTTCAGTACCTTACGGGTAATTAGACGCGCTTTACAAGTACCCAATATATACAAATGAAAGAGCAGTATTCAAATATATGGACTTTTCTTTTTGTGGAATTTCTTATGAATTAACTAAGTTTTGTTTCTTCAAAACATGGCTAGAGGATTTAATTTACCTAAGTTTCGTGATTCCTCAGACAAGGGTTACTTCTTTTTGGGTTTCTAGATGGATTGTGTGTTCATGTCTTTGTCTTTATCGGACATAAGTCAATTGCAATTAGCGTTAGCCTGTCTAACTTACAGTCTAGAACATTTCTTTCAGTGGCTATATGCATGAAAGTTTTAGGTCTCATAACTGCAGTGTTGGGCGTGGTTCCCTTTGCTAGTTTTTCTCTGAGATCTTTTTTCTTTGCATACTGAATCAATAATACAGGGTTGTTTTTAGATATCACAGTTGATATTTTGAAATCCTAAAACTCTACTCTCTCTGTTTTGGTGATTAGTCTATCATCATTTTATTCAGGGGGCCTCCTTTTGTTCGCCCCTCCTGGACTGTATTCTTAATGGATGCAAGTCTTACAGGTTGAGGAGCTGTCTGAGGGTCTTTTGACAGCACAAGGGATTTGGAAACTTCAAGAGGCGAGGTTTCCAATCAATATTTTAGAACTCTCTGCTATTTTTAAGAGCTCGTTCAGGCTTGGCCTCTTTTTAGGAGAGAACTTTTTTGTTTTCTGCTTTCAGACAGACAATATCACAACTGTGGCATATGTCAATCAGCAATAGGGACTCGTAGTTCCTTAGCAAGTAAGAAGTATTTTGAATACGTTCTTAGATGGTTTTCATCTCCTGTCTATTTTCTACGATTTTAGACATTTGGGAGGTGGATTATCTCAGCCGTCAGTCTTTACATCCAGGAGAATGCTGTCTCCACAGATGTGTCTTCTCAATTTCCCAGGTAACTTTTCAGGTCCAGGGGTCCTCAGGTGGAGATGGTGGATGCATTTGCAGTGTCTTGGTTTTGCAACCTGACTACATCTTTCCGCCTCTGTTTTTTTCTTCCAAAGGTAATTTCCAAGATCATATTGGAACAGTGCTATGTGTTTCTGATAGCATCAGCATGGCCTCACAGGTTTGAAATGTGGATCTTGTTCTGATGTCCAGTTGCCATCCTTGGCTGCTTTCTCTTTGGCCAGCCCTCTTATTTTATGGACTATTTTTCTATCGGGATCTCACATGTCTAATTTGGGGGTATGGAAATTGATTAGTGTTTAGTCATAGAAGTTTCTCTGAGTTTTTATCGCTATGTTGCAGGCTGTCTTTCAAGGAACATGTATTATCAGGTTTGGGAAAACCTATATTTTATAGTGTTCTCTTAAATTCTCTTGGTATTCTTTTAGAATTCCTAGGATTTTTCAGTTTCTTCAGGTTGGTTTGGATAAGTTTGTCTTCAAAAATTTTTGAAGTGACAAAAATCTGATCTTTGTTTTATTTCCTTGAAAGATTGTTTAAACTTCCTGATATTCACTGTTTTGTTCAGGCTTTTTGATTTGTATCAAACCTGTTCATTTATTAATTCTCCTTTTTGGAGTCTTAATTTGGTTCAAGGATTTTGTAGGCTCTTTCTTTTGAGTCTATATTTTCTTTTAAGATTATCTACTTTCTTGGAAAGTATTGTTTCTTTTGGCTATCTCTTCTGCTAGAAGAGTTTCTGATTTATCAGCTCTCTTCTGTGTCTCCTTATCTGTTTTTTCATCTAGATAAGTTGTTTTGTGGACTTCTTTTTTTCCTAAGGTTGTGCATTTGTACATTTGTGGAGAAATTGTTGTTCCTTCCTTGTTTTCTAATCCTAAAGAATTATTTGAGAGTTCTTTACATCCTTTGGATGTGCTAAGAGCTTGTAATTCTTTATCGAGGTTATTAGGATTTCAGAAGACTTCTAGTCTATTTGTTGTTTTTCTGGTTTCAGAAAAGGTTAGAAAGCCTCTGCCAATTCCTTGGCATCCTCGTTAAAGCTTTTGTTTTTCAAGGCTTATTTGGAGGCTGGGTAGGTTCCGCCTCAGATTTACAGCTTATTCTGTTGAATTCAGTCGCCATTTTTTGGACTTTTTCAGAGTGAAGCTTTAGATGATCAATTTACAAAACAGTATTTCTTTCATGTAATTAACAAGAGTCCATGAGCTAGTGACGTATGGGATATACATTCCTACCAGGAGGGGCAAAGTTTCCCAAACCTTAAAATGCCTATAAATACACCCCTCACCACACCCACAAATCAGTTTTACAAACTTTGCCTCCAAGGGAGGTGGTGAAGTAAGTTTGTGCTAGATTCTACGTTGATATGCGCTCCGCAGCAAGTTGGAGCCCGGTTTTCCTCTCAGCGTGCAGTGAATGTCAGAGGGATGTGAGGAGAGTATTGCCTATTGAATGCAGTGATCTCCTTCTACGGGGTCTATTTCATAAGGTTCTCTGTTATCGGTCGTAGAGATTCATCTCTTACCTCCCTTTTCAGATCGACGATATACTCTTATATTTACCATTTCCTCTACTGATTCTCGTTTCAGTACTGGTTTGGCTTTCTACAAACATGTAGATGAGTGTCCTGGGGTAAGTAAGTCTTATTTTCTGTGACACTCTAAGCTATGGTTGGGCACTTTATTTATAAAGTTCTAAATATATGTATTCAAACATTTATTTGCCTTGACTCAGAATGTTCAACTTTCCTTATTTCCAGACAGTCAGTTTCATATTTGGGATTATGCTTTAATTATCATATTTTTCTTACCTCAAAAATTTGACTTTTTTCCCTGTGGGCTGTTAGGCTCGCGGGGGCTGAAAATGCTTCATTTTATTGCGTCATTCTTGGCGCGGACTTTTTTGGCGCAAAAATTCATTTCCGTTTCCGGCGTCATACGTGTCGCCGGAAGTTGCGTCATTTTTTTGACGTTATTTTGCGCCAAAAATGTCGGCGTTCCGGATGTGGCGTCATTTTTGGCGCCAAAAGCATTTAGGCGCCAAATAATGTGGGCGTCTTATTTGGCGCCAAAAAATATGGGCGTCGCTTTTGTCTCCACATTATTTCAGTCTCATTTTTCATTTGCTTCTGGTTGCTAGAAGCTTGATGTTTGGCATTTTTTTCCCATTCCTGAAACTGTCTTATAAGGAATTTGATCTATTTTGCTTTATATGTTGTTTTTTCTCTTACATATTGCAAGATGTCTCACGTTGCATCTGAGCCAGAAGATACTACAGGAAAACCTCTGCCTGCTGGATCTACCAAAGCTAAGTGTATCTGCTGTAAACTTTTGGTAGCTATTCCTCCAGCTGTTGTTTGTATTAAATGTCATGACAAACTTGTTAATGCAGATAATATTTCCTTTAGTGATGTACCATTGCCTGTTGCAGTTCCCTCAACATCTAAGGTGCAGAATGTTCCTGATAACATAAGAGATTTTGTTTCTGAATCCATAAAGAAGGCTTTGTCTGTTATTTCTCCTTCTAGTAAACGTAAAAAGTCTTTTAAATCTTCTCTCTCTACAGATGAATTTTTAAATGAACACCATCATTCTGATTCTTTGGACTCTTCTGGTTCAGAGGATTCTGTCTCAGAGATTGATGCTGATAAATCTTCATATTTATTTAAGATGGAATTTATTCGCTCTTTACTTAAAGAAGTACTAATTGCTTTAGAAATAGAGGATTCTAGTCCTCTTGATACTAATTCTATACGTTTGGATAAGGTTTTTAAAGCTCCTGCGGTTATTCCAGAAGTCTTTCCTGTTCCTAATGCTATTTCTGCAGTAATTGCTAAGGAATGGGATAGATTGGGTAATTCATTTACTCCTTCTAAACGTTTTAAGCAATTATATCCTGTTCCGCCTGACAGATTAGAATTTTGGGACAAAATCCCTAAAGTTGATGGGGCTATTTCTACCCTTGCTAAACGTACTACCATTCCTACATCAGATGGTACCTCGTTTAAGGATCCTTTAGATAGAAAAATTGAATCTTTTCTAAGAAAAGCTTATCTATGTTCAGGTAATCTTCTTAGACCTGCTATATCATTGGCTGATGTTGCTGCAGCTTCAACTTTTTGGTTGGAAACTCTAGCGCAACAAGTAACAAATCGTGATTCTCATGATATTATTATTCTTCTCCAGCATGCTAATAATTTCATCTGTGATGCCATTTTTGATATTATTAGAGTTGATGTTAGATTTATGTCTCTGGCTATCTTAGCCAGAAGAGCTTTATGGCTTAAGACTTGGAATGCTGATATGGCTTCTAAATCAACTCTACTTTCCATTTCTTTCCAGGGAAACAAATTATTTGGTTCTCAGTTGGATTCTATTATTTCAACTGTTACTGGTGGGAAAGGAACTTTTTTACCACAGGATAAAAAGTCTAAAGGTAAAAACAGGGCTAACAATCGTTTTCGTTCCTTTCGTTTCAACAAAGAACAAAAGCCTGATCCTTCGTCCTCAGGAGCAGTTTCAGTTTGGAAACCATCCCCAGTCTGGAATAAATCCAAGCCTGCTAGAAAGGCAAAGCCTGCTTCTAAGTTCACATGAAGGTACGGCCCTCATTCCAGTTCAGCTGGTAGGGGGCAGGTTACGTTTTTTCAAAGAAATTTGGATCAGTTCTGTTCACAATCTTTGGATTCAGAACATTGTTTCAGAAGGGTACAGAATTGGTTTCAAGATGAGACCTCCTGCAAAGAGATTTTTTCTTTCCCATGTCCCAGTAAATCCAGTGAAAGCTCAAGCATTTCTGAATTGTGTTTCAGATCTAGAGTTGGCTGGAGTAATTATGCCAGTTCCAGTTCCGGAACAGGGGATGGGGTTTTATTCAAATCTCTTCATTGTACCAAAGAAGGAGAATTCCTTCAGACCAGTTCTGGATCTAAAATTATTGAATCGTTATGTAAGGATACCAACGTTCAAGATGGTAACTGTAAGGACTATATTGCCTTTTGTTCAGCAAGGGAATTATATGTCCACAATAGATTTACAGGATGCATATCTGCATATTCCGATTCATCCAGATCATTATCAGTTCCTGAGATTCTCTTTTCTAGACAAGCATTACCAATTTGTGGCTCTACCGTTTGGCCTTGCTACAGCTCCAAGAATTTTCACAAAGATTCTCGGTGCCCTTCTGTCTGTAATCAGAGAACAGGGTATTGTGGTATTTCCTTATTTGGACGATATCTTGGTACTTGCTCCGTCTTTACATTTAGCAGAGTCTCATACGAATCGACTTGTGTTGTTTCTTCAAGATCATGGTTGGAGGATCAATTTACCAAAAAGTTCTTTGATTCCTCAAACAAGGGTAACCTTTCTGGGTTTCCAGATAGATTCAGTGTCCATGACTTTGTCTTTAACAGACAAGAGACGTCTAAAATTGATTACAGCCTGTCGAAACCTTCAGTCTCAATCATTCCCTTCGGTAGCCTTATGCATGGAAATTCTAGGTCTTATGACTGCTGCATCGGACGCGATCCCCTTTGCTCGTTTTCACATGCGACCTCTTCAGCTCTGTATGCTGAACCAATGGTGCAGGGATTACACGAAGATATATCAATTAATATCTTTAAAACCGATTGTTCGGCACTCTCTGACGTGGTGGACAGATCACCATCGTTTAATTCAGGGGGCTTCTTTTGTTCTTCCGACCTGGACTGTAATTTCAACAGATGCAAGTCTCACAGGTTGGGGAGCTGTGTGGGGATCTCTGACGGCACAAGGAGTTTGGGAATCTCAGGAGGTGAGATTACCGATCAATATCTTGGAACTCCGTGCAGTTTTCAGAGCTCTTCAGTTTTGGCCTCTTCTGAAGAGAGAATCGTTCATTTGTTTTCAGACAGACAATGTCACAACTGTGGCATACATCAATCATCAAGGAGGGACTCACAGTCCTCTGGCTATGAAAGAAGTATCTCGAATTTTGGTTTGGGCGGAATCCAGCTCCTGTCTAATCTCTGCGGTTCATATCCCAGGTGTAGACAATTGGGAAGCGGATTATCTCAGTCGCCAAACGTTGCATCCGGGCGAATGGTCTCTTCACCCAGAGGTATTTCTTCAGATTGTTCACATGTGGGGGCTCCCAGAGATAGATCTGATGGCCTCTCATCTAAACAAGAAACTTCCCAGGTATCTGTCCAGATCCCGGGATCCTCAGGCGGAGGCAGTGGATGCATTATCACTTCCTTGGAAGTATCATCCTGCCTATATCTTTCCGCCTCTAGTTCTTCTTCCAAGAGTAATCTCCAAGATTCTGAGGGAATGCTCGTTTGTTCTGCTAATAGCTCCGGCATGGCCTCACAGGTTTTGGTATGCGGATCTTGTCCGGATGGCATCTTGCCAACCATGGACTCTTCCGTTAAGACCAGACCTTCTGTCTCAAGGTCCTTTTTTCCATCCGGATCTGAAATCCTTAAATTTAACGGTATGGAGATTGAACGCTTGATTCTTGGTTACAGGCTCGTAAATCTGTATCTCGAGAGATATATTATAGAGTCTGGAAGACTTATATTTCTTGGTGTCTTTCTCATCATTTTTCTTGGCATTCTTTTAGAATACCGAGAATTTTACAGTTTCTTCAGGATGGTTTAGATAAGGGTTTGTCCGCGAGTTCTTTGAAAGGACAAATCTCCGCTCTTTCTGTTCTTTTTCACAGAAAGATTGCTATTCTTCCTGATATTCATTGTTTTGTACAAGCTTTGGTTCGTATAAAACCTGTCATTAAGTCAATTTCTCCTCCATGGAGTTTGAATTTGGTTTTGGGAGCTCTTCAAGCTCCTCCGTTTGAACCTATGCATTCATTGGACATTAAATTACTTTCTTGGAAAGTTTTGTTCCTTTTGGCCATCTCTTCTGCTAGAAGAGTTTCTGAATTATCTGCTCTTTCGTGTGAGTCTCCTTTTCTGATTTTTCATCAGGATAAGGCGGTGTTGCGAACTTCTTTTGAATTTTTACCTAAAGTTGTGAATTCCAACAACATTAGTAGAGAAATTGTGGTTCCTTCATTATGTCCTAATCCTAAGAATTCTAAGGAGAAATCATTGCAGTCTTTGGATGTTGTTAGAGCTTTGAAATATTATGTTGAAGCTACGAAATCTTTCCGTAAGACTTCTAGTCTATTTGTTATCTTTTCCGGTTCTAGGAAAGGCCAGAAAGCTTCTGCCATTTCTTTGGCATCTTGGTTGAAATCTTTAATTCATCTTGCCTATGTTGAGTCGGGTAAAATTCCGCCTCAAAGAATTACAGCTCATTCTACTAGGTCAGTTTCTACTTCCTGGGCGTTTAGGAATGAAGCTTCGGTTGACCAGATCTGCAAAGCAGCAACTTGGTCCTCTTTGCATACTTTTACTAAATTCTACCATTTTGATGTATTTTCTTCTTCTGAAGCAGTTTTGGTAGAAAAGTTCTTCAGGCAGCGGTTTCAGTTTGAATCTTCTGCTTATGTTTTTTGTTAAACTTTATTTTGGGTGTGGATTATTTTCAGCAGGAATTGGCTGTCTTTATTTTATCCCTCCCTCTCTAGTGACTCTTGTGTGGAAAGATCCACATCTTGGGTAGTCATTATCCCATACGTCACTAGCTCATGGACTCTTGTTAATTACATGAAAGAAAACATAATTTATGTAAGAACTTACCTGATAAATTCATTTCTTTCATATTAACAAGAGTCCATGAGGCCCACCCTTTTTTGTGGTGGTTATGATTTTTTTGTATAAAGCACAATTATTCCAATTCCTTATTTTATATGCTTCGCACTTTTTTTCTTATCACCCCACTTCTTGGCTATTCGTTAAACTGATTTGTGGGTGTGGTGAGGGGTGTATTTATAGGCATTTTAAGGTTTGGGAAACTTTGCCCCTCCTGGTAGGAATGTATATCCCATACGTCACTAGCTCATGGACTCTTGTTAATATGAAAGAAATGAATTTATCAGGTAAGTTCTTACATAAATTATGTTTTTGTTCTTCTTTGCATACTTTTGTTGTTTTTACCATTTTAATGTATTTTTGCTTTTTCTAAAGCAGTCTTTGGTAAAAAAAAAAAGTTATTCAGGCAGCTGTTTCAGTTTGATTCTACTGCTTTTGATTTAAGTTTTTTCAAGGAAAACTTACTTATGGTGTGGATTTAATTTCTCAGTGGAAATAGCTGTTATTTTATCCCTCCCTTTGTAGTGACTCTTCTGTGGACTTCCACATCTTGGGTATTTCTATCCCATACGTCACTAGCTCATGGAAAGAAAACATAATTTTTTGTAAGCACTTAACTGATTAATTTCTTTAATATTGGCAAGTGTCCATGAGGCCCACCCTTTTTATGGTGTTTTTTTTTTTTTTTTGTATAAAAGCACGATTAGATTTCCAGTTTCTCTTTTTGTATGCTTTTCTACTCCTTATTTTATAACCCCACTACTTGGCTATTCATTAAACTAAATTGTGGGTGTGGTGAGGGGTGTATTTATAGACATTTGAGGTTTAGGAAACTTTGCCCCCTCCTGGTAGGAATGTATATCCCATACATCACTAGCTCATGAACTCTTGCCAATATGAAAGAAATTAATTTATCAGATAAGTTCTTACATAAATTATGTTTCTCTTGTAAGGTGTATCCAGTCCACGGATCATCCATTACTTGTGGGATATTCTCCTTCCCAACAGGAAGCTGCAAGAGGATCACCCAGAGCAGAGCTGTCTATATAGCTCCTCCCCTTCCTGCCACCTCCAGTCATTCTCTTGCAGCTCTCGACAAGCATGGAAGCAGTTAGAGAGATTCACTCTTGCCACCTATCAGCTATCCATATCCCAGGTGTAGAGAACTGGGAGGCGGATTTTCTAAGTCCACAGACTTTTCATCCGGGGGAGTGGGAACTCCATCCAGAGATGTTTGCACAATTGGTTCAACGTTGGGGCAAATCAGAACTGGATCTCATGGCGTCTCGCCAGAACGCCAAACTTCCTTGTTACGGATCCAGGTCCAGGGATCCCAAGGCAACGCTGATAGATGCTCTAGCAGCGCCTTGGTCCTTCAACCTGGCTTATGTGTTTCCTCTGCTCCCTCGTATGATTGCCAAAATCAAGCAGGAGAGAGCATCAGTGATTTTGATAGCGCCTGCGTGGCCACGCAGGACTTGGTATGCAGATCTGGTGGACATGTCATCCCTTCCACCATGGACTCTGCCTCTGAGACAGGACCTTCTACTTCAGGGTCCTTTCAACCATCCAAATCTAATTTCTCTGAGACTGACTGCCTGGAGATTGAACGCTTGATTTTATCAAAGCGTGGCTTCTCCGAGTCAGTTATTGATACCTTAATTCAGGCACGAAAGCCTGTCACCAGGAAAATCTATCATAAGATATGGCGTAAATATCTTTATTGGTGTGAATCCAAGGGTTACTCATGGAGTAAAGTCAGGATTCCCAGGATATTATCTTTTCTCCAAGAAGGATTGGAAAAGGGATTGTCAGCTAGTTCCTTAAAGGGACAGATTTCTGCTCTGTCTATTCTTTTGCACAAGCGTCTGGCGGATGTTCCAGACGTTCAGGCATTTTGTCAGGCTTTATTTAGAATCAAGCCTGTGTTTAAACCAGTTGCTCCGCCATGGAGTTTAAATTTGGTTCTTAAAGTTCTCCAAGGGGTTCCGTTTGAACCTCTTCATTCCATAGATATCAAGCTTTTATCTTGGAAAGTTCTGTTTTGGGGTAGCTATTTCCTCGGCTCGTAGAGTTTGAGTTATCTGCCTTACAGTGTGATTCCCCTTATCTGATCTTCCATGCAGATAAGGTAGTTTTGCGTACCAAACCTGGGTTTTTTCCTAAGGTGGTATCTAATAAGAATATCAATCAGGAGATTGTTGTTCCGTCATTGTGTCCTAATCCTTCTTCAAAGAAGGAACGTCTATTACACAATCTTGACGTGGTTCGTGCTTTAAAGTTTTGTTTACAAGCTACTAAAGATTTTCGTCAAACATCTGCTTTGTTTGTTGTCTACTCTGGACAGAGGAGAGGCCAAAAGGCTTCAGCATTTTCTCTTTCGTTTTGGCTAAGAAGTATAATACGCTTAGCTTATGAGACTGCTGGCCAGCAGCCTCCTGAAAGGATTACAGCTCATTCTACTAGAGCTGTGGCTTCCACATGGGCTTTTAAAAATGAGGCTTCTGTTGAGCAGATTTGCAAGGCGGCGACTTGGTCTTCGCTTCATACTTTTTCAAAGTTTTAGAAATTTGATACTTCTGCTTCTTCGGAGGCTTTTTTTGGGAGAGAGGTTTTACAGGCAGTGGTACCTTCCGTTTAAGTACCTGCCTTGTCCCTCCCTTCATCCATGTACTTTAGCTTTGGTATTGGTATCCCACAAGTAATGGATGCTCTGTAGACTGGATACACCTTACAAGAGAAAACATAATTTATGCTTACCTGATAAATTTATTTCTCTTGTGGTGTATCCAGTCCACGGCCCGCCCTGTCATTTTAAGGCAGGTATATTTTATTTTTTAAACTACAGTCACCACTGCACCCTATAGTTTCTCCTTTCTCTTGCTTGTCTTCGGTTGAATGACTGGAGGTGGCAGGAAGGGGAGGAGCTATATAGACAGCTCTTGCAGCTTCCTGTTGGGAAGGAGAATATCCTACAAGTAATGGATGATCCGTGGACTGGATACACCACAAGAGAAATAAATTTATCAGGTAAGCATAAATTATGTTTCTCTTGTAAGGTGTATCCAGTCCATGGATCATCCATTACTTGTGGGATATTCTCATTCCCAACAGGAAGTTGCAAGAGGACACCCACAGCAGAGCTGTCTATATAGCTCCTCCCCTAACTGCCATATCCAGTCATTCTCTTGCAACTCTTAACAAGCATGGAGGTAGTAAGAGAGAAAGTGGTGAAATGTAGCTGTTATTTTGCTTCAATCAAAAGTTTATTATTTTTAAATGGTACCGGAGTTGTACTATTTTGTTCCAGGCAGAAAAATAGGAGAATCTGCCTGTGATTTCTATGATCTTAGCAAGTTGTAACTAAGATCCATTGCTGTTCTCACACATGACTGAAGAGAGAGATAACTTCAGCGGGGGAATGGCGTGCAGGTTATCCTGCTATGAGTTATGTGCAGTTAAGATTTTTTCTAGAAGATGTGAAATGCTAGAAAATGCTGCTGATACCAAATTTATGTAAGGTAAGCCTGAATACAGTGATTTAATAGTGACTGGTATCATGCTTATTTTCTGAGGTAATACTCTTTTATATTTACAATATAAAACGTTTGCTGACATGTTTAAACGTTTTTATATATACTTTGGTGATAAAACTTTATTGGGGCCTAGTTTTTTCCACATGGCTGGCTTAAATTTGCCTAGAAACAGTTTCCTGCGGCTTTCCACTGTGTTACTATGAGTGGGAGGGGCCTAGTTTAGCGCTTTTTTTGCACAGTAACTTTTACAGACTGAGACATCCAGCTTCCTCCAGGAGTCCCCTGAATGCTATAGGACATCTCTAGAGGGCTCTTAGGCTTTCCAAAATCGTTTGTTGGGGAAGGTAGGCCCACAGCAAGGCTGTGGCAGTTGGTATGACTGTTAAAAAACGTCTATCGTTTTTTTTTTATCCGTTTTTTTAACTAAGGGGTTAATCATCCATTTGCAAGTGGGTGCAATGCTCTGTTAGCTTATTATACACACTGTAAAAATTTCGTTTGATTTACTGCCTTTTTTCAATGTTTTTCAAATTCTGACAAAATTTGTTTCTCTTAAAGGCACAGTACCGTTTCTTATATTTGCTTGTTAACTTGATTTAAAGTGTTTTCCAAGCTTGCTAGTCTCATTGCTAGTCTGTACAAACATGTCTGACATGGAGGAAACTCCTTGTTCATTATGTTTAAAAGCCATGGTGGAACCCCCTCTTAGAATGTGTACCAAATGTACTGATTTCACTTTAAGCAATAAAGATCATATTCTGTCTTTAAAAAGTTTATCACCAGAGGAATCTGACGAGGGGGAAGTTATGCCGACTAACTCTCCCCACGTGTCAGATCCTTTGACTCCTGCTCAAGGGACTCACGCTCAAATGGCGCCAAGTACATCTAGGGCGCCCATAGCGTTTACTTTACAAGACATGGCGGCAGTCATGGATATTACACTGTCAGCGGTATTAGCCAGACTACCTGAATTTAGAGGAAAGCGAGATAGCTCTGGAGTTAGACGAAATACAGAGCATACTGACTCTTTAAGAGCTATGTCTGATACTGCCTCACAATATGCAGAAGCTGAAGAAGGAGAGCTTGTTTCTGACTCAAAGAATATGATGCAACCTGATTCTGATATCTCTACATTTAAATTTAAGCTTGAACACCTCCGCGTGTTACTCAGGGAGGTTTTAGCTGCTCTGAATGACTGTGATACAATTGCAGTGCCAGATAAATTGTGTAGACTGGATAAATACTATGCAGTGCCGGTGTGCACTGATGTTTTTCCAATACCTAAAAGGTTTACAGAAATTATTACTAAGGAATGGGATAGACCAGGTGTGTCGTTCTCTCCCCCTCCTATTTTTAGAAAAATGTTTCCAATAGACGCCACCACACGGGACTTATGGCAGACAGTTCCTAAGGTGGAGGGAGCAGTTTCTACTCTAGCAAAGCGTACTACTATCCCTGTCGAGGACAGTTGTGCTTTCTTAGATCCAAAGGATAAAAAGTTAGAGGGTTACCTTAAGAAAATGTTTATTCAACAAGGTTTTATCCTACAGCCCCTTGCATGCATTGCTCCTGTCACTGCTGCTGCGGCGTTCTGGTTTGAGTCTCTGGAAGAGGCTTTACAGGTAGCGACTCCATTGGATGACATACTTGACAAGCTTAGAGCACTTAAGCTAGCCAATTCTTTTGTTTCTGATGCCATTGTTCATTTGACTAAACTAACGGCTAAGAATTCTGGTTTTGCTGAAGGCTCAGGGATCGTGGACTCAGGAGGAGTCACTCCTTCCAATAAATATTCTGGAACTGAGAGCGATATTCAATGCTCTTCAGGCTTGGCCTCGGTTAGCAACTCTGAGGTTCATCAGATTTCAGTCGGACAACATCACGACTGTGGCTTACATCAACCATCAAGGGGGAACAAGGAGTTCCCTAGCGATGTTAGAAGTCTCAAAGATAATTCGCTGGGCAGAGATTCACTCTTGCCACCTATCAGCTATCCATATCCCAGGTGTAGAGAACTGGGAGGCGGATTTTCTAAGTCAGACTTTTCATCCGGGGGAGTGGGAACTCCATCCGGAGGTGTTTGCACAATTGATTCATCGTTGGGGCAAACCAGAAATGGATCTCATGGTGTCTCGCCAAAACGCCAAGCTTCCTTGTTACGGATCCAGGTCCAGGGATCCCAAGACGACGCTGATAGATGCTCTAGCAGCGCCCTGGTCTTTCAACCTGGCTTATGTGTTTCCACCGTTTCCTCTGCTCCCTCGTCTGATTGCCAAGATCAAGCAGGAGAGAGCATCTGTGATCTTGATAGCGCCTGCGTGGCCACGCAGGACCTGGTATGCAGATCTAGTGGACATGTCATCCTTTCCACCTTGGACTCTGCCGTTAAGACAAGACCTTCTACTACAAGGTCCTTTCAATCATCCAAATCTAATTTCTCTGAGACTGACTGCCTGGAGATTGAACGCTTAATGTTATCAAATCGTGGCTTCTCCGAGTCAGTCATTGATACCTTAATACAGGCACGAAAGCCTGTCACCAGGAAAATTTACCATAAGATATGGCGTAAATATCTTTATTGGTGTGAATCCAAGGGTTACTCATGGAGTAAGGTCAGGATTCCCAGGATATTATCCTTTCTCCAAGAAGGTTTGGAAAAGGTTTGTCAGCTAGTTCCTTAAAGGGACAGATTTCTGCCCTGTCTATTCTTTTGCACAAGCGTCTGGCAGATGTTCCAGACGTTCAGGCATTTTGTCAGGCTTTAGTTAGAATCAAGCCTGTGTTTAAACCTGTTGCTCCGCCATGGAGCTTAAATCTGGTTCTTAAGGTTCTTCAAGGAGTTCCGTTTGAACCTCTTCATTCTATAGATATCAAACTTTTTTTCTTGGAAAGTCCTGTTTTTGGTAGCTATTTCCTCGTCTCGTAGAGTCTCCAAGTTATCTGCTTTACAATGTGATTCTCCTTATCTGATCTTCCATGCGGATAAGGTAGTCCTGCGTACCAAACCTGGGTTTTTACCTAAGGTGGTATCTAATAAGAATATCAATCAAGAGATTGTTGTTCCATCTTTGTGTCCTAATCCTTCTTCAAAGAAGGAACGTCTATTACACAATCTGGACGTGGTTCATGCTTTAAAGTTTTACTTACAAGCTACTAAAGATTTTCGTCAAACATCTGCTTTGTTTGTTGTCTACTCTGGACAGAGGAGAGGCCAAAAGGCTTCAGCATTTTCTCTTTCGTTTTGGCTAAGAAGCATAGTCCGCTTAGCCTATGAGACTGCTGGCCAGCAGCCTCCAGAAAGGATTACAGCTTATTCTACTAGAGCTGTGGCTTCCACATGGGCCTTTAAAAATGAGGCTTCTGTTGAACAGATTTGCAAGGCGGCGACTTGGTCTTCGCTTCATACTTTTTCAAAATTCTACAAATTTGATACTTTTGCTTCTTCGGAGGCTATTTTTGGGAGAAAGGTTTTACAGGCAGTGGTACCTTCCGTTTAAGTACCTGCCTTGTCCGTCCCTTCATCCGTGTACTTTAGCTTTGGTATTGGTATCCCACAAGTAATGGATGATCCGTGGACTGGATACATCTTACAAGAGAAAACATAATTTATGCTTACCTGATAAATTTATTTCTCTTGTGGTGTATCCAGTCCACGGCCCGCCCTGTCATTTTAAGGCAGGTATTTTTTTAACTTTAAACTACAGTCACCACTGCACCCTATGGTTTCTCCTTTCTCTGCTTGTTTTCGGTCGAATGACTGGATATGGCAGTTAGGGGAGGAGCTATATAGACAGCTCTGCTGTGGGTGTCCTCTTGCAACTTCCTGTTGGGAATGAGAATATCCCACAAGTAATGGATGATCCGTGGACTGGATACACCACAAGAGAAATACATTTATCAGGTAAGCATAAATTATGTTTTTTATCTAACGAAATAAATTAACTCTTATTAAATAAATTATTCCTATTTAAAGCTAAATACTTACCTGTTAAATAAACCCCAATATAGCTACAATATAAATAATAATTATATTGCAGCTATTTTAGGATTAATATTTATTTTACAGGCAACTTTGTATTTATTTTAACCAGGTACAATAGCTATTAAATAGTTAAGAACTATTTAATAGCTACCTAGTTAAAATAATTACAAAATTACCTGTAAAATAAATCCTAACCTAAGTTACAATTAAACCTAACACTACACTATCAATAAATTAATTAAATAAAATACCTACAATTATCTACAATTAAACCTAACACTACACTATCAATACATTTATTAAATAAAATACCTACAAATAAATACAATTAAATAAACTAAAGTACAAAAAATAAAAAAATAATTTACAAACATTAGAAAAAGATTACAACAATTTTAAGCTAATTACACCTACTCTAAGCCCCCTAATAAAATAACAAAGCCCCCCAAAATAAAAAAATGCCCTACCCTATTCTAAAATACAAATAGAAAAGCTCTTTTACTTTACCAGCCCTTAAAAGGGCATTTTGCGGGGCATGCCCCAAAGAATTCAGCTCTTTTGCCTGTAAAAAAAAACATACAATACCCCCCCCCCCCACATTACAACCCACCACCCACATACCCCTAATCTAACCCAAACCCCCCTTAAATAAACCTAACACTAAGCCCCTGAAGATCTTCCTACCTTATCTTCACCATGCCGGGTATCACCGATCCGTCTAGAGGAGCCTTCGAAGTCTTCATCCAAGCCCAAGCGGGGGCTGAATAAGTCCATCATCGGGCTGAAGAGGTCCATCATCGGGCTGAAGTCTTGATCCAAGCGGGCGCTGAAGAGGTCCATCATCGGGCTGAAGTCTTCTATCAAGCGGCATCTTCAATCTTCATCCATCCGGAGCGGAGCCATCTTCTTCCAGCCGACGCAGATCCATCCTCTTCTACCGACGCCTACTCGCCGAAGGGGTCGGCGGTGTTAGGGGCAGCAGATTAGGGGGACATAGGGATAACGTAGGTGGCGGCGGTGTACGGAGCGGCAGATTAGGGGTTAAAAAAATATGTAGGGGTCAGCGGGGGCGGCAGATTAGGGGTTAATAAGTTTAAGGTTAGGGGTGTTTAGACTCGGGGTACATGTTAGGGTGTTAGGTGCAGACGTAGGAAGTATTTCCCCATAGGAAACAATGGGGCCCCTATGGGGGAATCGTGCACAAGCACGTTTTTGAAGCTAGCCGCGTCCGTAAGCACCGCTGGTATTGAGAGTTGCAGTGGCGGTAAATTATGCTATACGCTCCCTTTTTGGAGCCTAACGCAGCCCTTCTGTGAACTCTAAATACCAGCGGTATTTAAAAGGTGCGGGGGAAAAAAAGCACGCGTAGCTAACGCACCCCTTTGGCCGCAGAACTCTAAATCTAGCGGTAAGTAAATTGACAAGTTTTAATCCAGCTATAGCTGCTTGTTTTAAATGCTAAAGTGGCTGCTTTTATCTTTTATGTCCAGGGCTGAAGGACATGGTATTGGTTGTCCCTGCTTTTGTCTCAGGAATGAACTAGATCCTTGTCGTAGAATAAAGGTGGTTTTTTTTTGTTTGTTTGTTTTTAGGCTTAAGAATTCTAGACTGTATTATAAGGGTATTTTGTCTCAAATTGGAAGCAATTTGTATTAAGACCTATACCTGTAAATCCTTATCCACTAGGATTACCTTTGTTTGCTCTGGTTGGCATTCTTAGACAGTAACTGTTTGTTGTCGTCTTTCTGTTTGATTTGGCTGCAGATACTTTTTTGATAAAGTTCTAAAAGCATTGTTGATGGTAATCAGTGTTTCTTGCAGTCTTTTAACTGTGCCCAGCTTAGAGTGTGTCTTTTCTAGAAGACCTTTAGATTCTATCCTAATGTGTTTGCTGATGGAATAATGCAGAATAAACTTCAGAAGGTGTGTCTGTTCTGGAATCCTGCTTCTTTTCCATCCATAGCTCATTATATTTGTGACCCTTTTATCTGTTTATGCTCAATCAGTGGTTAGGGATTATCTGCTATTGGTTTAGCAGATTACTTTTCTTTTTGTCTGATTTTTTTTCTCATAGAGCGTAAGGAGTCTGGTGTCATCTAGAAGCTAGGTTACCGGTTTTTGTTTTAGAACTTTGTGCTGTTCTTCAAGCTTTTTTAATCATGGTCCATATATATTCATATTTTAGTTTTTTGTAGACCTTATTGCCCTCTTAATTTCTATCTTAAGGTCAGTTTTTCCATCCAGATCTGAAGTCCCTGAACTTTATGGCATGGAAATTAATCACTTGATCCTTAGACATAGGGGTTTCTCGGATTCTTTGATTGAAACCCTGATTTAGGCTTTTAAGCCTGCAACTAAGAAAATCTGGAAGGTTTTTTATGTCATGGTGTTTTAATCATGTTTTTTTCCCTGGCATTGTTTCAGAATTCTTAGGATTCTGCAGTTTTTTTGCATGATGTTCTAGAAAAGGATCTATCTGCCAGTTTTCGAAGGGGCAGTGTTTCTGCTTTTTCAGTTTTGTTCCACAGAAAGATTATTAATCTTCCTGATGATCATCGTTTTGTTTGGGCTCTAGTTTATATTAATCTGTTATCAAGCATATTTCTCCTCAATAGAATCATTTTCTGGTGTTAACGTTATTACACGAAACAACTAGTGTGGGTTCTTCTAAAACATGGTTGGAGGATCAATTTACCAAAGAGTTTCTTGATTCCTCTGACAAGGGTCACCTTTTTAGGTTTCCAGATAGATTCAGTGTCTATGACTATTTCTCTGACAGACAAGAGAAAAATGAAGTTAGTTTTAGCTTGTCTAAATCTTCAGTGGTTATGTGCATGGAAGTTTTAGGTCTCATTACTGCATCGGACGCAATCCCCTTTGGTCGTTTTCATATGAGGCCTCTACAGCTTTTCATGTTGCACCAATGGTGCAGAGAATATACTCAGATATCGCAACTGATATACTTAAATCCCAACACTCAACTCTCTCTGACTTGGTGGTTAGACCATCACCTTGTTGTTCTAGGGGCCTCATTTGTTCGTGCTACCTGGACTGTGATAACAGATGCAAGTCTTACAGGTTGGGGAGCTGTCTGGGGGTCTCTGACAGCACAAGGGGTTTGGAAACCTTGAGAGGCGAGGCTACCAATCAATATTTTAGAACTCTTCAGGGCTCTTCAGGCGTGGCCTCTATTGAAGAGAGAACTTTACATTCATTTTCAAACAGACAATATCACAAAAGTGACATATGTCAATCATCAAGGAGGGACTTGCAGTTCTTCAGCAATGAAGGAAGTATCTCAGATACTTTCCTGGGCAGAATCCAACTATTCTCAAATTTCTTCGATTCATATCTCAGGTGTAGACAATTGGGAAGTGGATTATCTCAGTCGTCAGACTTTACATCCGGGGGAGTGGTCTCTCCATCCAGATGTGTTTTTTTCATCTTGTACAGATGTGGGGTCTTCCATAAATAGATCTGATGGCCTCTCGTCTAAACAAGAAGCTTTCCAGGGATCCTCAGGCGGAGATGGTGGTGGATGCCTTAGCAGTTCCTAGGTTTTACCAACCTGCTTATATTTTTCCGCATCTGGATTCCTGGTATTCTTTTAGAATTCCTAGGATTTTACAGTTTCTTCAGGATGGTTTGGAGAAGGGTTTGTCTGCAAATACTTTGGAAGGACACATTTCTGCTCTTTCTGTCTTATTTTATAGAAGGATTGCTAAACATCCTGATATCCTCTGTTTTGTTCAGGCTTTGATTCATATGAAACCTGTTATTAAATCTATTTCTCCTCCTTGGAGTCTTAATTTGGTTTTGAAGATTTTACAGGCTCCTCCTTTTGAGCCTATGCATTCTCTGGATATTAAATTACTTTCTTGGAAAGTGTTATTTATTTTGGCTATCTCTTCTCCTAGAAGAGTTTCTGAATTGTCTGCTCTCTCTTGTGATTCTCCTTATCTGATTGTCCATCAAGATAAAGCTGTTTTGCGGACTTCATTTACATTTTTGCCTAAAGTTGTGAATTCTAACAACATCAATAAAGAAATTGTTGTTCCTTCTTTGTGTCCTAATCCTAAGAATACTCTTGAAAGATCTTTACATTCTTTGGATGTGGAAAGAGCTTTGAAATACTATGTTGAGGCTACTAAAGATTTCAGAAAAACTTCTAGTCTATTTGTTATTTTTCTGGCTCTAGGAAAGGTCAGAAAGCCTCTGCCATTTCTCTGGCATCTTGGTTGAAACTTTTAATTCACACAGCTTATTTGGAGGCGGGGCAGTCTCCGCCTCAGAGACTTACAGCTCATTCTACTAGATCAGTTGCCACTTCTTAGGCTTTCAAGAATGAAGCTTTAGTTGATCAAATTTGCAAAGCAGCAACTTGGTCTTCTTTGCATACTTTTACAAAATTTTACCATTTTGATGTGTTTGCTTCTTCGGAAGCAGCCTTTGGTGGAAAGGTTCTTCAGGCAGTTGTCTCAGTTTGATTCTAGTGCCTTTTGATTTCATTTTTTTTAATTTATTTTTTTAGGATTTAATTTCTCAGCGGATTTAGCTGGTGTTATTTTATCCCTCCCTCTCTAGTGACTCGTGGATTTCCACATCTTGGATATTATATCCCATATGTCACTTGCTCATGGAATGGATTCTTGCCACTTACATGAAAGAAAACATAATTTATGTAAGAACTTACCTGATAAATTAATTTATTTCATAGTGGCAAGAGTCCATGAGACCCACCCTATTTTTTGTGGTTATGCTTTTTTGTATAAAACACTTTATTTTTTCCAGTTCCTCCTTTTTTTTTTATTTTTTTTTTATTTTTATTTTTTTATACTTTTTACTCTTTATTTTACACCTCACTTCTTGGCTACACGTTAAACTAAAGTATGTGGGAGGTGTATTTATAGTCATTTTGAGGTTTGGAAACTTTGCCCTCTCCTGGTAGGAATATATATCCCATACATCACTAGCTCATGGACTCTTGCCACTATGAAAGAAATTAATTTTGTCAGGTAAGTTCTTACATAAATTATGTTTTTAAGGCACAAGTGGCTCCCTGGCACCTGGGATTGTCGAGCTCTAATATAGATAGAATAATCTTTTTCTCTGTGTTTCTATTTCTCTCCCTCTCTATTTCCTATTTCTGTCTCTCCTACACACGCAGGCAAACAAACACAGGCTATATTAAGCATGAAGGGGAGGATGACCATTATTTTTTTTAAAAAAATGTTTTTCCTAAAACTGTTATATTTTTACAGTGCGGCATTTATATTAAAATATCTCTTTTAGTGTTCTTTTAATGTAAAACAAGTCATGCCTGAGTTTTATTATGTTTTTTTTTTGTTTAATATAGGAGGTTCAAAATGGAAGGTTGTTCAGACTCCTAGCAAAACTGGGAACAATTAATGAGAGACCGGAGTAAGGAGCTTTTTTTTTCGTTTTTCTTAAAGATTTTAATTTGATCTACCTGTTTAGACATTCTTTACATTTTCAAACCACTTTAACTGATGGTTGCTTCACATATAGATGTTAAAATAACCTGTACCTCTTGAAGTGATATGGTAAGTCAGGTCTTTATAAAATCCCTGACAGTGGAATAGTCCTGTAATCTGTAATGCAGTATAAATCCTCATTACAGGATGCAGAATCCAAAATATGAGTCGTAACCTGTAGAGTAACCCACAGTTGTATTGGGTGTGTAAAAATATTTATTTCATATAGGTGGTGAGAGTATACAATCCATAACTCCTGGGAATTACTCTTCTGGCCACTAGGAGGAGGCCAAGATTTCCCACCAACACCAAGAGCTCTATAAAACTCTTCCCACCTTATTAGAAACTAATCTTGCCACATGGAGGAAGGTAAAGAAGGAAGGTGCTCCCGATGATCGACTGTGATAGGGGTTTTCAGACTGATTTGAGGTCTATTTCACCCATTGAGTGCTGCTGTTAGACAGAGGGATGTATTGGGAGTATGTGGTAGGAGGTATGTTCTCAGAAGGTATTATCTGATAATCAGGAGTCTGTTTTTGATCATGATTCAGTCATCCTCTTTTATGTTTAAGGTTGATCATATTCGTTCCCTTTTAAAAGAGGTATTATGTACTTTAGGTTTTCAAGATCCTAAGGTATTTGAGGACAAGTCTGTTATACGTTTGGAGGCTTAGCAGAAGTTTAAAAAAAAAAATCCAAAGGTTTTTCCTACCCCTAATGCTGTCTCTTAAATAGTTTCAAAGGATTGGTCTAAGCCTGGCGGCCCTTTTAATCCTTAAAGGACCAGTTAACACAGTAAATTTGTATAATCAACAAATGCAAGATCACAAGACAATACGATAGCACTTAGTTTGAACTTCAAATGAGTAGTAGATTTTTTTCTGACTATTTAAAAAATTGTCTATTTCCACTCCCCCTGTACCATGTGACAGCCATCAGCCAATCACAAATGCATACACGTACCATGTGACAGGCATCAGCCAATCACAAATGCATAAACGTTTATTCTGCACATGCTCAGTAGGAGCTGGTGACTCAAAGTTTAAATATAAAAAAAGACTTGCACATTTTGTTAATGGAAGTAAATTGGAAAGTTGTTTAAAATTGCATACTCTATTTGAATAATGAAAGTTTAATTTTGACTTAAGTGTCCCTTTAAGCTAGGTTTAAGAAAATCTATCCTTTGCCAGCTTCTAATATTGAGCTTTGGGAAACAGAAATAGTCCATCCACCTTAGGAACTACATTGGCTAGGTGTTCTACCATTCCTTTGGGAGATAGTTCTTCTTTTAAGGATCCTATGGATAGGAAATTGTAATCCTTTCATAGGATGGCTTTCCAGTGAGCAGGTTTTCTTTTTAGGCCAGCAGTAAGCGATTCCTGTGTGGTTGCAGCTTTTTTTTTTGGTTGGATAGTCTTTCTGAGCAATTTTTGGATGATTCTGCTAGTGAAGATTTTCTTAACCGTTTGGGTCTACGGAAGTCTGCCAATGCTTTTATTTGTGATGCAGTTATTGACATGATTCTAAGATTATGTCGTTAGCAGTTCTTTGTAGAAGAACTTTGTGGTTCAAGCCCTTGTCAGCTGATATGGTTTTCAAATCCAGACTTTTATCTCTTTTCATTGAAAGATGTTGTTTGGTTCTGGATTAGATTCTTAGATTTCTTGTCTCAGGGAAGAAAAGCTCCTGTCACAGTAGAAATATAAGGGTAAATTTAAAAATTGTAATAACTTTCAATCCTTTTCGTCAGAGTAAGGAACAAAATCTTCTTACTCCTCTCAGAAACAAGTTCAAATTGGAGCAGATCTAAACAATTTAAGAAAGGTGCAGCCCCCAATCTAGATATTGTGGTGCAGGGCAGGTTGTGCCTTTTCAGGAGGTTTAGTCCTGTCTGTTGAGGATTCCTGGGTTCTGAATATAGTTTCTCAGGGTTATCTAATAGGTTTCAGGGTGAGGGCTCCCAGAGGAAGGTTTCTACTGTCTCATGTTCCAAAGGCTCCTTTAAAAAGCAAAAGCCTTCTTTCAGTCTGTTTCATATTTGGAATTCATGGAAGTCATTGTTCCAATTTTGGATCAGGGGTTGAGTTTCTGTTTGAATCTCTTCATTGTTCCAGAGAATAAAGGGATTTTCAGACCAGTTTTGGATTTAAAAGCTCTGAGCAAGGTTCTCAGGATTCTTCTTTCAAGATGGAAACTATTCGTACTATTCTGCCTCTTTTGCAACAAGGTCAGTTTATGTCCACAATGGATTTAAAGGATGTCTAACTTCATGTTCCAATTCACAAGAATCATTATCCGTTTCTAAGGTTTGCATTACTGCAGGTTTGCATCTTCCATTTGGTTTGGCTACTTCTCCCAGAATATTTTCAAAAGTCCTGGGTACTCTCGTTTGTGACAAGAGCCCAGTGTAAACTTTCCTGTAGGATATTTGCTTACAGGCTCCCATCTTTTCCTTTAACAGTATCTTACATTAACAGACATCTGTTTCTTCAGCAGCATGGTTGGAGAATCAATTTTCTAGAGAGTTCTCTTCTTCCCCAGTCCAGAGACACTTTTCTGGGTGTTCAAATAGACCCCGTGTCTATGAGACTCTCTAACCAAACAAAGAAGGCTGAAGCCGATTTCAGCTTCTTCAAATCTTCAGTCTGTTCTGAGTCCTTCAGTAGCTCTTTGTATGGAAGCACTAAGCCTAATGATTACCACATCAGATGCTATTCCATTTGCTTATTTTCACATGAGGCCTCTTCAGCTTTGTATGCTTAGACAATGGTGCAGTGATTATACTCTGTTTTCTTAGACACTTTATTTGGATCCCAAGACAACTGTTCCTGTCTTGGTAGCTGGATCATCAGTCCAATATTCAGGGGGCTTCTTTTGTTCCTCCTATTTTGGACTGTGATCATGACAGATGCAAGTCTTTCAGGTTGTGGTGCAGTCTATATGACTGTGGGTGACAAAAACAAATGAAAAGGAATAGGAGTTGCAAAAAGACGAATGTAACTACAAACTGCTGACGTGATACAAATCCTAAAGCTGTGGTGTTTATGGAAATGAGTGTGCAGAGAAAAAAAATATGTATAAGAATAATCAAACAATAGTATCTAAATTTGTAACTATAAGAGCATATATATTCAACCTACATCAGCCTACAAATAATTTAATATCAGATTTTTCATTAATTCCACAAGGTGCTTCTGTCTGTTACCTAAAAATCCAATATGTTTCACACTTATTTAATTTAGCATGCCTATCCTCCCCCCTGTGATGGTCATAGGTATATGATCAATAGCTTTAAATGTGAAATAATTTTCAGACTTACCACCAAGAGAAGTAAAGTTCCTAGCTACTGGGGTTCTGGGTATGTCCTCGTTGATTGGTAACAGATGCTCTCTTATCCTGTCTTTTAACATACATGAGGTGCGTCCTACATATTGTTTGACAGCAATTACGAGTAATCAAGTATATTACAAAAGTAGAATTACATGTGATGTGATGTTTAATATTAAATATGTCACCCGTATAACTATACCGAAAGACATTTTCCAAATCTGTCCACAGTGTCTGCATCAAGACAGAGACCAATCTTCCTGATATTCTGTGTATTGCTCAGGCCTTGGTCAGGATTGAGCCTGTGTTAATTTCTCCTCCATGGAGCCTCAATCTGGTTTGAAAGGTTTTACAGGCTCCTCCATTTGAGCCCGTGCATAACGTGGATTTCAAGCTTTTATCTTGGAAGGCTTTTTTTGGCTATCACTTCTGCTAAGAGAGTTTCTGAATAGTCTGCACTTTCTTGTGATCCTCATCTTATTTTTCATCAGGATAAGGTTGTTTTGATAACTGTTTGATTTCTTACCTAAGGTGGTGTCTTCAGACAACATGAGTAGTGAAATTGTTGTTCTTTCTTTGTCCTAATTCCAAAAAGTCTATGGAGAGGATTCTTCATAATTTGAATGTTGTCAGAGCTTTGAAGAACTATTTGCAGGCTTGTAAGGATTTCAAAAAAACTGACTTTATACAAGCACTTGAGCCTCAAACAGATTTATTAATTTGTGCATTGTTTTTGTGAGTTATTCCTAATATTTACAGATATTTATTTCTCATACCTAATAAAATACAAAGTATGCATAAATTGAAATACAATACGCTCTAAATAGAGCATATAGTTTTTTGTATTGTTGCATGATCGCATTCTAGCATCTAAAGGAACAGTCAACTCCAGATTTTTGTTTTGGTTTAAAAAAAGATTATCCCTTTTATTACCCATTAACCAGTTTTACATAACCAACAGTTATATTGATATACTTTTTACCTCTTTGCTTGACTTCTATCTAAGTCTCTGCAGACTGCCACCCTATTTCAGTTCTTTTGACAGACTTTCTTTTTAGCCAATCAGTGCTGACTCATAAATAACTCCAAAGGAGTAAGCACAATGTTACCTATATGGCATACATGAATTAACCATGTCTAGCTGTGAAAAACTGACAAAATGCACTGAAATAAGGTGGCCTTCAAGGGTTTGAAAAATAGTATGAGTCTACCTAGCTTTCAACAAATAATACCAAGAGAACAAAGCAAATTTGATGATAAAAGTAAATTGGAAAGTTGCATGCCCTATCTGAATCATCGGTTTTAATTTGGACTATTCTGTCCCTTTAAGAGACATTTAGAACAAGGATCGCACCTTTAGTGTTGCACAACACTTTAAACTGCACCACAACTCATCTCCTAGGTTGTTAAAACTTATTGGGATAGAAAGGGTAAAATAAGGCATCAGAGGTGATGATCTAGACAGGATCCTTTTACAACATTAATCTAGATGGATCAATTTTCTAGACACACTGAACCCACAAGGACTTAAAGGGCCACTAAACCCAAAATCTTTCTTTCATGATTCAGATAGAGAATAGAAATTTAAACAACATTACAATTTACTTCTATTATTTATTTTCCTTCATTGTTTAGATATCCTTAGTTGAAGAAAAAGCAATGCACATGGTGAGCCATTCACACGAGGCTATGTGCAGCAACCAATCAGCAGCTACTAAGCATATCTAGATATGCTTTTCAGCAAAGAATATCAAGAGAATAAAACAAATTAGATAATATAAGTAAATTAGAAATATGTTTAAAATTACATTCTCTTTCTAAATCATGAAAGAAAAAATGTGGGTTTCATGGCCCTTTAATGAAAAAATTGTTTTAGTCCATTTCTGTAAACCCTTTTCTATCCCAATAAATTTAATATAGTGAGCATCGTTATATGATTCGTAATTGAATTTGTTGTTATAACACTAATTCTTGTTAGGAATGATCTGTATTCTAATTATTTAAACAGTGTATATAAGTGAAGCAGTAATAATCTCAAGCCATGTTTCTTTATTAAATATTATATATATATATATATATATATATATATATAAAATAATTTTATAGTACTAAAGCAATGCTGGGCATCTGGACCAATATTTACCGGCTCCGTTTCAGGAGGAACTTTTTGCTGTAACACTATTGATTGACTAGAACAGAGTTTAACTCTGAGCTCTGACGAAGCCAGCAAATAGTGAAACTATTGTTGGCTATTCAGCAGTATTTGCACTGTTTCTAAGGACCCTCAGCATTGTGGATCACGTTGCACTACTAACAGCAGCCCACTGCACTTAACAATGGACATTTCACGTTTCGATTAAGGTGACTGACTAGCTTATAGCTGCTCCAGTATCCCAGGGCTGTGCGCTGAACATAGTTCAACTTCTCCTCGGATACGATTGGCGAAGGAATCAGTCTACCACCTGTGTTGAGATCCGTCCCCCGAATAGAGCGACATGATTGTTTGCAGTGACTCTTATGAGCCGACAGTGTATTAAGGTATTTGCCGTCTTGGAAGGACTTATCTTTGCCGCATATCATACATAGCAACTGCAAATCATCTACAATGGCCATCTTGTAACTGGCTTACACTGACTTTCCATTATGTTCATGGCTTCTACACAATCTCCTGCAAGTTAAGTACTGTGGTTGTGGTCATTTTTTCTGACTTTGAGATGTAATGACCTGTTATGTCTTTAAAGTGACCTACTATGCGCTTTACTTTAGGGCGTTTTGTATTTCAATTTAAGCATACTTTTGTACTTTAGTATGTATGAGAAATGGATATTTGTGCATTGTTTTTGCGAGTTGTTCCTCACAATTACAAATTAATGTTTAAGGCGCGAGTGCTTGTATATAGCCACTGTTTTTCCTATTGTTTATTATATTATTTGTTTTGGACTTTGGCAACCGTACTAGTATATATGCGTTTGTCTACTTTTAAGCCCTCTGCAGAAAAATATTTAATTAAAATTTTAGACAAACTTCTAGTTTGTTTATTTTCTGTTTCTAGAAAAGCTAGGGGTGTTTCTTTTGCGTCTTGGCTTAAGCTTTTGATTCAGAAGGCTTACTTTGAGGTGAGTCAGTCTCCTCCTAAATGGATTACTGCCCATTCAACCAGATCAGTTGCCACATCTTGGGCCTTTAAGAATAAGGCCTCTGTGGATCAAATTTGCAAGGCAGTTACTTGGTCTTCTTTGCATACTTTTATTAAGTTCTACCATTTTGATATTTTTGCTTCTGAAGCAGCCTTTGGTAGGAAAGTCCTTCAGGCTGTTGTTTCTGGTTGATGTAGTTTTGTTAGGTTCTTTTTGCTTACTTTTCATGTTTTGCATACTTATATATCTAGGTATTGTGGACTCACTACTTGGGCATTAGTTTACAGGTGAGTTGCCAGAGAGGTGGGAGGGGTTTTATAGAGCTCTTGGGGTTTGGTAATCTTTGTATCTTCATAGTGGCAGGAAAAAGTAATTTTCAGGAGTAATGGATTGTGGACTCTCACCATCATGAAAGAAATGTATTTATCAGGTAAGCATAAATTAAGTTTTGTTTTTGTTTTTTCCTTCTATAGGTTCCAAAAAGACCCAGCCTGGTCAGAAACTGGAGACAGATACTTGCTAAAGCTCTTTAGGGATCATCTTTTCCATCAGGTGACAGAAGCAGGCACTCCATGGATTGACCTCAGTCATATTGTAACTTGTCTTAACAAGGTAATATATACAATGTGAAGTTTACTGCCTGTCAGTCACTTCGGTTAATGAGCTCCTGTATGAAGGTAATTAGTAATAAATATTATGTTCATGCTTGGTTTGGCACACATTTTATTAGCTCTGAAATAATAATGGTCTTCTACAACATCATTATATTTATTTGTAAATTTACTATTAATATTTGCTATATTTTCATCCATCTCTTGCAGTTAGATGCTGGTGTACCAGAAAAAATTAGCCTCATATCCAGAGACGAGAAGAGTGTACTTGTGGTAACTTACAGTGATCTAAAACGCTGCTTTGAAAATACGTTTCAAGAACTGGTTGCAGCTGCAAATGGCCAGTTGTAGTATTTGCTGAAAGCATGCAGGACATTGCTGAGGAACTAAACCAATAGCAAATTGCACTACAGCTGAGTTATCATTGTCATCTCATTTCATATTGGGAATTAAACAGGAGATGAGCGAGGCTGCTTGCACTTCAGTCAGGTACACTGTTACTTGAAAAGAAGAATGTTTCATTTATCCTAAAGCTATGGCTGCCAATGGAGGCTTTATCTGTGAAGAATTTTATTTTAAATATAGGAACACCATCAGGTGCATGATGTTCCTGCTTTTATTTTTTCCACTTGTATATGCACTAATTTTAATTTTAAGACTTTCTGATCTTCGAAGATTTTGCCACCATATATAAATATTGAGGGAACTTCTTTTTTTTTTTTTTATCGTTTTTCAGGGGCACTGTTTTCTCATCTGCAATATTACAAAATGTACCTTATGTGTGTTCAGTAGTGTAAAAGGACCAGGTAGTAAAGCAGTTTCCATATAAATGTGTTGTATGCAAGCTCTCTTTGGCACTTACAGTGAGTTGATTGTAAAAATCTGTAGGAACAAATAATGAGCGTATATAGTAATGGTCAGCAAAGGTGTTTCTTTGTTTTGTTTTTTCTCAATTGATTAACACACAGTGAACACTCTTATGAACTGCATTTTTTTTTTCAGGGAGAACGAGAAAATATTTATACAGAAAAGCAACCAGCTCCTTTGCATTTTTTTTTATTCTTCTCGATATTGGTTTGTGCAGGTTTCATTATGTTCTGAATATTGCATTATTGACCACAAGATTCATAACTTGATTATATACAATATTTTATTGCATTCTTTAAGAACCACAGCTTTACTAGGGTACTTTACACTGGATGTGGAGACACTGATTTAACAAAGAAAACATCAGCTTCCTGACTTCATGTGCTTACAGCATCAGAACCTGCAAAGAAATGGGAATTATCTGCTGTGCCTTTTGCAGTCTGTGTAGCCCAATATTACCTTCCTTATCACTAAATTTACATTACTTTTTCACTCCTTGATTTATTGTAAAAAAAATATCTTAGCACTATGCGAAGTATTCAGTGAATTTCTAACAAAACACATACTGAAATTTGTATTGAAGACTGCCAAATATATTGAAATTTTCTTGTAAAATGAGGTTTAGTTTTTCAACCTCGTAGCACTGAATGCTTATGATTTTTGTTTTTATTGTGTGTATCATTTATGTATACACACACACATACACACACACACATACATACACACACACACATATATACACGCACACACACACACACACACACACACACACACACATACATACATACATACATACATACATACATACATACACACACACACACACACACACACACACACACACACACACATACACACACACACATACATACACATATATATATATATAATATTGGACCTCTGGAGTGCTTTGTCGGGCAACTTCTAATGAAATAAGGAAAGTTCCAAGTGGTCATACAAGACTTTTGAGATGTTTTATTTGATGTACTGGCTTCAATTTCGATTATTCTTAGTCTTCGCAAATTCAGGGAAGTTGTACTTCTCGTGTTTTTTTTTTTTTTTTTTTTTTTTTTTAAGAAAACTGCTTACCTGGGGATTAAATTAAAGGAGGGACACATTTTTGCTTTTGAAAGCTTACAAGAACATGGATATCATTCCTGCATTTAATGAAAAGTTGAAAGGTTTACATTTTAGTAATATCATCCGAGTTTAAAAATCAAATACTGCTTTTGATTTGATATATATATATATTATTTTTTTTTTAAATAAAACATAAATGTTTAGCCTTCAGAGAGTTGTTACAACTTGCCACAACATTGCTCTTTTTTTAATGTAAAGGTAAAAAATATCTTGGATGAAAAACCAAGCAAGAACCGTCTTTTATCATTAGTGTATGTATGTGTGTATGTATATATATATATATATATATATATATATATATATATATAAGAGAGAAAAAAGCAGCTGTCTTTTTTTATATGTTTTTGACAAATCATTGCAATTTTTTGTACAAAAAATAACTTGTATTCTTGATGAACTATGCTTAATTTATAAGAGGACTGCATTTTTTCATGGAAAAAAAATCCTATTAATGTTGGAAGTAACTGAAAATAAATCAAATACAGGTCTCTCCAGCACAGTATAGGTTAAAGGGGATCATATATCCATATATATATATATATATATATATATATATATATAAATAAATATCCATGTCGGATATCTTTTTGTTTAGTTTTGTATTTCTTTTAGGATTTTTTTTTTTTTTTTCTTTTTTTTAAATTTTATTTATATATCTATTTTTGGGGACCAATATTTTTGTGTAAAATCATATGGCAGAGACGTCACAGGGCTTTCAACATTAATAAACCAGCATACCTTCCTCTATTAAGAATTCTTTAATTGCATATAATTCTTAGTTGCATACTGCTGTCAGTTTATTTGCTTCACAACCATACACTATTCTCAGGATTTAATAAGAAAATTACAAAATAATAAGAAAATTACAAAAATATAATAATAAATTGAATAGCTATTTCACCACAAACATTTTCCCCATATTTGTTGATGTTTGGTAATACAGTACATGCATGCACTTTTCTTTCATTAGTTGCAGTCTTAATTTTGTAACCTTTTACTAAAACCTCACACTGGTGTTTTGGGTAACCAACATTACCCCATTTTATTTTCCATTAAAGATTATACTGACACATCTGTTCAACAATTGTAGCCGCACCTAGATATGGTTTAAGAAACATTAATCATGCCAGGATATAACAGGCTGGGACTCTCCATCGTTGTTTTTGTTGTCTGATAAAAAGCACAGAAAGAACATTTAAAATTGTGATGTTTATCTTTTAACAATTTTGTACATGTTTTTAATTTTTTATTAACTGCTTTTTGTAAATATTTTTTTGTTGGTACATACATTTTTGCCTTTGAGTGCATTCTGTATTATCAACAAATTTCTTTGAAAATCACCTATATGTTAAAGTTCTTGTGTCATGGACTCCAAATGTTACCCGTTTTCATGTCTTTTCAGTTTTCACATGTACAGCAGTATTTTTTAATAAAGGATACCAGAAATAAGCTGTTTAAATGTGTTTTTATATGCACTATCAAAGTTTTTTTGAACTATAGCAGTGGTTCTAATAATATTTGAAAGTTGGCTTCTTGAATAGTATATTGTAAACGCCCCAAAAACCATACGAAGGTGGGCTCAGTCCCATTAAAAAAAATAAGACAGTCTTTTCTCCAACATTGGTGTGTCCGGTCCACGGCGTCATCCTTACTTGTGGAATATCTCTTCCCCAACAGGAAATGGCAAAGAGTCCCAGCAAAGCTGGCCATATAGTCCCTCCTAGGCTCCGCCCACCCCAGTCATTCTCTTTGCCGTTGCACAGGCAACATCTCCACGGAGATGGTTAAGAGTTGTTTGGTGTTTAAATGTAGTTTTTTATTCTTCTATCAAGTGTTTGTTATTTTAAAATAGTGTACTATTTACTCTGAAACAGAAAAAGATGAAGATTTCTGTTTGTGAGAGGAAGATGATTTTAGCAGACAGTAACTAAAATCGATTGCTGTTTCCACATAGGACTGTTGAGATGAAGTAACTTCAGTTGGGGGAAACAGTTAGCAGACTTTTCTGCTTAAGGTATGACTAGCCATATTTCTAACAAGACCATGTAATGCTGGAAGGCTGTCATTTCCCCTCATGGGGACCGGTAAGCCATTTTCTTAGTCAAACAAACAGAATAAAGGGCTTAATATGGGCTAAAACACTGGTAGACATTTTTATGGGCTAAATCGATTGCTTTATTTGGGCATTTTATTCATATTTATGCTGACAATTCGCATTTATAAACTTGGGGAACGTTTATTAAACGGCAGGCACTACGTTAGACACCTTTTCCAGTCAGGGGGCCTTCCTAGTTGTAGACTGAGCCTCATTTTCGCGCCATTACTGCGCAGTTGTTTTTTGAGAGCAGGGCATGCAGATGCATGTGTGAGGATCTGAAATTTGCTGGAAAAGCTTCTAGAAGGCGTCAATTGGTATCGTATTCCCCTCTGGGCTTGGTTAGGTATCAGCAAAGGCTATAGCTGGGACTGTATAGGGGTTAAATTTGTAAACGGCTCCGGTTCCGTTATTTTAAGGGTTAAAGCTCTGAAATTTGGTGTGCAATACTCTTAATGCTTTAAGACACTGTGGTGAAATTTTGGTAATTTTTGAACAATTCCTTCATACTTTTTCACATATTCAGTAATAAAGTGTTTTCTGTTTAAAATTTAAAGAGACAGTAACGGTTTTGTTTTAAAACTTTTTTTGTGCTTTGTTGACAAGTTTAAGCCTGTTTAACATGTCTGTGCCTTCGTATAAGCTATGCTCTATATGTATGAAAGCCAATGTGTCTCCCCATTTAAATTTATGTGATAATTGTGCCATAGCGTCCAAACAAAGTAAGGACAGTACTGCCACAGATAATGAAATTGCCCAAGATGATTCCTCAGATGAGGGGAGTTAACATGATACTACATCATCTCCTACTGTGTCTACACCAGTTTTGCCCACACAGGAGGCCCCTAGTACATCTAGTGCGCCAATGCTTGCATTACCATGCAACAATTAACGGCTGTAATGGATAACTCCATAGCAAATATTTTATCCAAAATGCCTACTTATCAGAGAAAGCGCGATTGCTCTGTTTTAAACACTGAAGAGCAGGAGGGCGCTGATGATAATTGTTCTGTCATACCCTCACACCATTCTGAAGGGGCCATGAGGGAGGTTTTGTCAGATGGGGAAATTTCAGATTCAGGAAAAATTTCTCAACAAGCTGAACCTGATGTTGTGACATTTAAATTAGAACATCTCCGCGCACTGCTTAAGGAGGTGTTATCTACTCTGGATGATTGTGACAACTTGGTCATTCCAGAGAAATTATGCAAGATGGACAAGTTCCTAGAGGTTCCGGTGCACCCCGACGCTTTTCCTATACCCAAGCGGGTGGCGGACATAGTAAATAAGGAGTGGGAAAAGCCCGGCATACCTTTTGTTCCCCCCCCCCCCCTATATTTAATAAATTATTTCCTATGGTCGACCCCAGAAAGGACTTATGGCAGACAGTCCCTAAGGTCGAGGGGGCAGTTTCTACTCTAAACAAACGCACTACTATTCCTATCGAAGATAGTTGTGCTTTCAAAGATCCTATGGATAAAAAATTGGAGGGTTTGCTTAAAAAGATTTTTGTACAGCAAGGTTACCTTCTACAACCCATTTCGTGCATTGTTCCTGTCACTACAGCAGCGTGGTTCTGGTTTGAGGAACTAGAAAACTCTTAGTAGAGAGACTCCATATGAGGAGGTTATGGACAGAGTTCACGCACTTAAGTTGGCTAACTCTTTTATTTTAGATGCCGCTTTGCAATTAGCTAGATTTGCGGCGAAAAATTCAGGGTTTGCTATCGTGGCGGCAGAGCGCTTTGGCTAAAGTCTTGGTCAGCGGATGTGTCATCCAAGACAAAATTGTTTAACATCCCTTTCAAAGGTAAAACTCTATTTGGACCAGAATTGAAAGAGATTATTTCAGACATCACTGGGGGAAAGGGCCACGACCTTCCACAAGATAGGCCTTTCAAGGCCAAAAATAAGTCTAATTTTCATTCCTTTCGCAATTTCAGGAACGGACCGGCCTCCAACTCTGCAGCCTCTAAGCAAGAGGGTAATGCCTCACAACTCAAACCAGCCTGGAAACCGATGCAAGGCTGGAACAAGGGTAAGCAGGCCAAGACGCCTGCCGCTGCTAACAAAACAGCATGAAGGAGTAGCCCCCGATCCGGGACCGGATCTAGTGGGGGGCAGACTCTCTCTCTTTGCTCAGGCTTGGGCAAGAGATGTTCAGGATCCCTGGGCGCTAGAAATAGTTTCTCAGGGTTATCTCCTGGAATTCAGGGAACTACCCCCAAGGGGAAGGTTCCACATGTCTCACTTATCCTCAAACCAAATAAAGAGACAGGCGTTCTTACATTGTGTAGAAGACCTGTTAAAGATGGGAGTGATACACCCAGTTCCAATAAAGGAACAAGGAATGGGATTTTATTCCAATCCGTTTCGTAGTTCCCAAAAAAGAGGGAACTTTCAGACCAATTTTGGATTTGAAGATCCTAAACAAATTTCTCAGGGTACCATCGTTCAAGATGGAAACCATTCGAACGATTCTACCCACTATCCAGGAAAGTCAATTTATGACTACCGTGGATCTAAAGGATGCGTACCTACATATTCCTATCCGCAAAGAACATCATCAGTTCCTAAGGTTTGCTTTTCTGGACAAGCATTACCAGTTTGTGGCCCTCCCATTCGGGTTAGCCACTGCTCCAAGGATTTTCACAAAGGTACTAGGGTCCCTTCTAGCGGTTCTAAGACCGAGGGGCATTGCAGTAGTACCTTACTTGGACGACATTCTAATACAAGCGTCGTCCCTGTCAAAAGCAAAGGCTCATACAGACATCGTTCTGGCCTTTCTCAGATCACACGGATGGAAGGTGAACATAGAAAAAAGTTCTCTGTCTCCGTCGACAAGAGTTCCCTTCTTGGGAACAATAATAGATTCCTTAGAAATGAGGATTTTTCTGACAGAGGTCAGAAAGTCAAAACTTTTAAGCACTTGTCAAGTTCTTCATTCTGTTCCTCGTCCTTCCATAGCGCAGTGCATGGAAGTAGTAGGGTTGATGGTTGCAGCAATGGACATAGTTCCTTTTGCACGAATTCATCTAAGACCATTACAACTGTGCATGCTCAAACAGTGGAATGGGGACTATACAGACTTGTCTCCAATGATTCAAGTAGATCAGAAGACCAGAGATTCACTCCGTTGGTGGCTGACCCTGGACCATCTGTCCCAGGGAATGAGCTTCCGCAGACCAGAGTGGGTCATTGTCACGACCGATGCCAGTCTAGTGGGCTGGGGCGCGGTCTGGGAATCCCTGAAAGCTCAGGGTCTATGGTCTCGGGAAGAGTCTCTTCTCCCGATAAACATTCTGGAACTGAGAGCGATATTCAATGCTCTCAGGGCTTGGCCTCAACTAGCAAAGGCCAGATTCATAAGGTTCCAATCAGACAACATGACGACCGTTTCGTATATCAATCATCAGGGGGGAACAAGGAGTTCCCTGGCGATGAAAGAAGTGACCAAAATAATTCAATGGGCGGAGGATCACTCCTGCCACCTGTCTGCGATCCACATCCCAGGTGTGGAAAACTGGGAGGCGGATTTTCTGAGTCGTCAGACATTCCATCCGGGGGGAGTGGGAACTCCATCCGGAGATCTTTGCCCAAATAAATCAATTATGGGGCATTCCAGACATGGATCTGATGGCGTCTCGTCAGAACTTCAAGGTTCCTTGCTACGGGTCCAGATCCAGGGATCCCAAGGCGACTCTAGTAGATGCACTAGTAGCACCTTGGACCTTCAACCTAGCTTATGTATTTCTACCGTTTCTTCTCATTCCCAGGCTGGTAGCCAGGATCAATCAGGAGAGGGCCTCGGTGATCTTGATAGCTCCTGCGTGGCCACGCAGGACTTGGTATGCAGACCTGGTGAATATGTCATCGGTTCCACCATGGAAGCTACCTTTGAGACAGGACCTTCTTGTTCAGGGTCCAACATCAAAATCTGGTCTCCCTCCAGCTGACGGCTTGGAGATTGAACGCTTGATTCTATCGAAGCGTGGGTTTTCAGATTCTGTGATAGATACTCTGGTTCAAGCCAGAAAACCGGTAACTAGAAAGATTTACCATAAAATATGGAAAAGATATATCTGTTGGTGTGAATCCAAAGGATTCCCATGGAATAAGATAAAAATTCCTAAGATTCTCTCCTTTCTACAAGAAGGTTTGGAGAAAGGATTATCTGCAAGTTCTCTAAAGGGACAGATCTCTGCTTTATCTGTCTTACTACACAAAAGACTGGCAGCTGTGCCAGATGTTCAAGCATTTGTTCAGGCTCTGGTTAGGATCAAGCCTGTTTACAGACCTTTGATTCCTCCCTGGAGTCTAAATCTAGTTCTTTCAGTTCTTCAAGCGGTTCCGTTTGAACCTTTACATTCCATAGATATTAAGTTACTATCTTGGAAAGTTTTGTTTTTGGTTGCAATTTCTTCTGCTAGAAGAGTTTCAGAGTTATCTGCTCTGCAGTGTTCTCCGCCCTATCTGGTGTTCCATGCAGATAAGGTGGTTTTGCGTACTAAGCCTGGTTTTCTTCCTAAGGTTGTTTCTAACAAAAACATTAACCAGGAGATAGTTGTACCTTCTTTATGTCTGAATCCAGTTTCAAAGAAGGAACATTTGTTACACAATTTGGACGTAGTCCGTGCTCTAAAATTCTATTTAGAGGCTACAAAAGATTTCAGACAAACATCTTCCTTGTTTGTTGTTTATTCTGGTAAAAGGAGAGGTCAAAAAGCGACTTCTACCTCTCTTTCCTTTTGGCTTAAAAGCATCATCCGATTGGCTTATGAGACTGCCGGACGGCAGCCTCCTGAAAGAATCACAGCTCACTCCACTAGGGCTGTGGCTTCCACATGGGCCTTCAAGAACGAGGCTTCTGTTGACCAGATATGTAAGGCAGCGACTTGGTCTTCACTGCACACTTTTGCCAAATTTTACAAATTTGATACTTTTGCTTCTTCGGAGGCTATTTTTGGGAGAAAGGTTTTGCAAGCTGTGGTGCCTTCCGTTTAGGTAACCTGATTTGCTCCCTCCCTTCATCCGTGTCCTAAAGCTTTGGTATTGGTTCCCACAAGTAAGGATGACGCCGTGGACCGGACACACCAATGTTGGAGAAAACAGAATTTATGCTTACCTGATAAATTACTTTCTCCAACGGTGTGTCCGGTCCATGGCCCGCCCTGGTTTTTTAATCAGGTCTGATGAATTATTTTCTCTAACTACAGTCACCACGGTACCATATGGTTTCTCCTATATATATTTCCTCCTGTCCGTCGGTCGAATGACTTGGGTGGGTGGAGCCTAGGAGGGACTATATGGCCAGCTTTGCTGGGACTCTTTGCCATTTCCTGTTGGGGAAGAGATATCCCACAAGTAAGGATGACGCCGTGGACCGGACACTCCGTTGGAGAAAGTAATTTATCAGGTAAGCATAAATTCTGTTTTCACACACTGCTGTTTGCATTGTTTTCTAGCAGACATACAATTTAGAAACTGTGTGAAAGATAACAGGTACATCATAATGCAGAAATTTCTATTCAGTCCAAGAAAAACATCTCCAAATGATGTGGTGCAATATAAGCTGGCTAGGGGTGTTAGCAGCCACTCAGCTGATTGATCTACATGTACATTTTCACTGAATACTTCAGCTCCAGTGTTTGGTGTGGTATAAGAATATTTCAAGATCTAGCCTTACGGCATTCATTCAAGGTTAGCCCTCATAGGAAACATTACTTTATTTCCAATCATTGTTATGCTATTTTTGACAAACGACCTAGACACTGATTTTCATCTACCACTTCGGTTTTTGTTTGCAGTCAGACCATGACTGCCTTTTCTCATGCACGTCCTCTTTCCATTATAGAATTTTGAAAAAGTATTATGCTGTAATATATTATCATTGCTTTAAAGGATAGTAAAGTCAAGATTTAACTTTTCATGATTCAGATAGAGCATGCAATTTTGAACAACTTTTCAAGTTACTTTAATTGTCAGGATTTTTTTTTCTTTTGGTATCCTTTTGTTGAAGAGTACACATATGCCTCTTGTCATCCCCCATCAATTTGGAATATTTTTGCATTGTCCATACTGTATATTTGTATCTATAAACAAAAAAATATACACTGCTATATAAATGAGTAGTTCATTAGCGCAATAAGTGCTACAAATATAGACCCACAAACATGTAATGCACTATTTTAAGTGTGTGTGTGTGGGGGGGGGGGGGTACAGATAAGCTCTCTTTCTTAGGTTGGACAGCCATAGTGTATTTGCCACTTGGAGGCGGCAAAGATTCTCAAACACCAAGAACCCTGTAAAACCTCTGGCACCTCAGTTTTATCTTTACCTCCACTTGAAGATTTGATTCTTCCGTGACAGGGGTTCTCAGCTCAAGTTGAGGCCCATTTCCCCTTAGAGTATAGTGATTATCGGAAGGATATACTTGGAGTCTAGTTAGTGGCATATTTCTCTTGTTAAGTGTGTTCAGTCCACGGGTCATCCATTACTTATGGGATATATTCTCCTTCCCAACAGGAAGTTGCAAGAGGATCACCCAAGCAGAGCTGCTATATAGCTCCTCCCCTCACATGTCATATCCAGTCATTATCTTGCAACCCTCAGCAAAGAAGGAGGTCGCGAGAGGAGCTGGAGTTTTTACTTAACAAACTTTTGATTGAAGAATAGTTAATAGTTATTTTAAATGGCACCGGAGTGTGCTGTTTTTCTATCTCAGGCAGTATTTGGAAGAAGAAACTGCCTGCGTTTTTTATCTATGATCTTAGCAGGCGTAACTAAGATCCACTGGCTGTTCTCGACATTCTGAGGAGTGGGGTAACTTCAGACTGGGAATAGCATGCGGGGTCCTCCGCAAATGAGGTATGTGCGGTACTTTATTTTCTGGGAATGGAATTGACTAAGAAAATACTGCTGTTACCGTATGATGTAAGTACAGCCTTAAATGCAGTAGTAGCAACTGGTATCAGGCTGATAAATGTATGCGCAGTCGAGTTATATTCTAGGGACTAGAATTTGACTGAGAAAATACTGTTAACACTGAAATAATACTTAAGCCTTCTCTGCAGTGGTAGCGACTGGTAGCAGGCTTAGTGATAGCTTTGCATGACATTGAAAAATGTTTTTTTTTTTTAATAAAACGTTTACTGGCATGTTGTTCGTTTTTTGTGAGGTACTTTTTTTTTTTTTTTGTTTAATAATTTTTATTGGGGTTTAAGAAAATACAAAAACATACAGTTTGCTCATATAACATACCAAGGTTACAAGTTACAGAAATAGTATCACCAATACGTTGATATGTCAACATCTACAGATAGAGAGAACAGTAGGTGGTCACAACATATTCACCAGTCACATTACCGTATACCCTACTCTTCAAATGTTAAAGAAGCAAACCCATGAGCACCCCTCTTTTTTTTCCCTCTTTAATAACCAAGGCCACTTACGGACCCCGCAAATGTATAACTCTAGTCTGAGGGATTGTGAGCCACTCAAGCCCCCTTCGGGCCTGCACTTTAGTTCAAAATATGCAACAGTTATAACAACCTAAACAGAGAGCCAAAAGCTCCCAGAAAATCAAGAGCCATTGGACAGAGGAGCATATTGACATGTTGAACTTAGCGTCAAATCTAATTTTCTACACAAATCTTAAAACTAACATAGTGAGCCAGTATTAGACCCTGAAATATATGTATATATAAATAGAGTGGGTAGTATGAGTTCAAAAGTTAAAAGAAAGTTAAGGCCTCCACAAAGGGCTAAAAATGATAATTCTTGTCCTAATCTTGCTATAATCTATAGGCACCATATGTAGCAATTTTGAGTAAGGATCCTACTATATAACTAGACCCCAGCTATCTATTC
>NC_069501.1:1120555221-1120664984 GCF_027579735.1 Bombina bombina | reverse complement strand
CGAAGTATCTTTTATTCATTTTTTTCATCACTTTGATCCATTTGATACATTGTATCTACTAATGTATCTACCATAACAGTGGATAAGTACAAGACGAACCGGCTCTGTGAAACGTCTGTGGCTGGATACTGCATGCTGATTGCTATCGCCGCTCCCACACCCCAGAGAAATTCGGACATCCACCAGTGTGAGTTAGCTGGACGACTCCAAACAGTCCAGAAGGCATTTGTGACACTTCTCAAGTGTCATACAGCTTGTAAGTACGGTCTTACTTGTATATTTGGCGTGTCAGAAACATCTGATTGTGCACTATGGTGGCGCCTTCTTTTTTTATCTTTTACTTCTGCAGAGTTTAACATCTTGGGACACCAACAAGAACTTCGAAGAAGCATCCTGCCATCTGTTCCAGATTTCAGAATTTGGATTATGGACTAGATGAACTGTCCTACACCATATTTCCATCATCTACATTATTGGTTTGATTGGGACTTTAACCTCACTGTTTATATTATGCAGTTTCTACTCATGTTTTTATATATATAGGGGTATTTTATTTGAATGCATTATATGTTGGTATTTTCACTATTATTTTTATACAGGTATTTGGCGCACTGGTTTTATATATATGTTTTTTATATATATTAATTAACTTTTTGTTTTTTGGGTATGATCAGTTAGCGACTACATTCATTAAACATTACCATACCGGCCACTATATATGTGGTTATACGGTAGGTAACATTTAATATACCGCATTATTTTTGCACATAGTTTAATTACCACATTTTTTGTGCACACATGCACATAGAATAGAATAGTGGTCCTTATATCCAGTTTGCAATCACTGCACTGATATATATATAGATTATATTTATACCTTTTTGTATCACATGTGATTTTTATAATTATTGCATCACGATATCACAATATACACACCAAAACACATACAATTGGGTTACTATATTAGTGTTACTTATTGACATTAACACATTTGCACTTTACATTTCATTTTTTTAATACATTTACCATGCAGAACAAAGATCAAAGGCTAAAACTTAGGGAAGCCCTGAGTAACCATGAGAATATACAAGATATGTCAGATGAAATCATAGACGATCTTTCCATGGTACAACTATTCCACAAACTAGAGGATGCCTTAAAAAATGAGCATAGACATTGGTGGGATATTGACACACTCAAAAAATATAAAGAGAGAGGTCAGATCCCTAGAGGTCTCAGAATTTCTAAATTATGTTCCTTCAAACAAGATGTAGATTTGACTGAAAAATGGCAGGCTACTCTGACAGATTGTTCACTGAAACTCATAGATTTACTAATTGAGTTTAGAACAACTCTATTGAATAAAACAGAGTTAGATATCGAGGAGATTCAGAATATCCTAATAAAACATGAATCTAACACTGACTATGCTAAACACATAAAAGAAGTACAAGAGAAATCAGATACTTTCCAAAAGAAAATTATACATACTAAAATCAAAAAACTAGCCAGAGATGAGAAAGATTATCTGGAAGGCAAAGTATATGATTTTCAGAAGGGAACTCTAGAAAGTGAACACAACAGTGGTTCAGCGGAAACCGATACACCTCAAGAGAAACCATGGGTAAAAGTTAATTATAAGAAACCCAGAGATAAAAAGAAGAATTTGAGTTTTAGAAACTCAAATAATATCCCGTATAATTCTAATCACAGAGAATATAGCCAACCTTCCACCTCTAATTGGGAAAGAGAGGATTTTAACAACAGTCCGCATACATATAGATACAATCAGTATCAACATAATACCCAACAATACAACAGGGAGGAAGAGATAGATTATAGAAACCGTGGGTTTCAAAACAGGAACCATGGGAATAATTCTAGAGTTCAACAAAATGAAACAAATTATAACAATAGTTACCAAAGAGATGATAACAGACAGATTAATAAATCTCAGGTTTTTCAGTACGAACAAAAACAGATGTACACCCCGCCCCATCTCAGACATGCACCAATCAGATTAAAACAACTAGAAAGGGCCCAAGAGGGGGAAAAATTGGCTACCACTACACCAAGAAAAAGATCATACGCCAACGTGGCAGCAGAGGGAGAGGTAAGACTTCCAAAAAAGAGAAACTTAAACGCATGAGTAAAAACATATACAATTTATCCAACCATGTTCTCTCCAATGAAGAAATTTGCATTTTAAACAGGGGTTTATCGTTTTGTCCATCAAATCAACATAATTTGTTTGATTTGTTTGTGGATCTGAACAAGTTTGTTCGTAAACTGTCTTTGCAGCGTTACTTCTGTGAAAAGAAACTAAAAGATTCAGGCCACAGACCAATTTTAACAAATGATATGAGTGAACGTCCTTCTATGGATGTTATATATTTTGATCCAGATACTCTTTATGCTGATCTTTTTGAAGATTGTATACATTCAAATTTAACGCCTAAATCTAACTTTAATCCACCTAATGCAGGTTTAAACATTGAATTATTCCAAAAACTAGTATTGGAAGATTTTGGTAAACTACCAGGAGCCAAAACCAAAGATTCCAATTTGAATGTTTATGAAATTAAAGCCCTATCTAGATTAGCTTCCAATAACAACATAATAATTAGAGAAGCAGATAAGGGCGGAGGAATTATTATACAGAATCGTGTAGATTACATAAGAGAAGCCGATAGGATCTTGTATGATGAACAGTATTACAAAATCCTTACATTCAATCCCACTAATAAATTTCTGGCCAGTTTGGTCAAAATGGTAGACCGTGGCTGGTTAGAAGGTATTTTAACTAAAAAAGAAAGGGATTTTTTAATCCCAAGTAATCCGAATTTGGCCTATTACTATCACCTCCCGAAGATCCACAAAAATTTGGTGGATCCTCCTGGGAGGCCTATCATTTCGGGTATTGGCAATCTCACATGTAATCTATCTGAATATGTGGACCAATTCCTAAAAAAATCAGTAGTCACCTTAACTTCATATATTCAAGACACTCCGGATCTTATATATAAGATATCTAAAATTAAGAAGGAAAATAGGAAACTTTTATGGCTTACTTGTGATGTCTCGGCTTTGTATTCAAATATAGCCCATGATCTAGGCATAAATGCCATTGAATATTATTTGAAACAAGACATCTATATGCCAGACAAGCAAAGGAAATTCCTTATGGAATGTATTTTATTTGTTCTTAAGAACAATTATTTTGTTTATCAGGAAAAATTCTTTTTGCAGATCAAGGGAACGGCCATGGGGACCAGATTCGCCCCGAGCTTTGCCAATTTATTTATGGGCATGTTTGAGGACAGATACATCTATTCCTCTGACTCGGTGGCGAGTCTGGTCTTCTATGGCCGTTTCATTGATGACCTCTTGTTTATTTGGGAAGGCACCCCTATAGAAGCCCAAAATGTTGTTGATAAACTAAATGATAATGATATGGGTCTGCAGTTTTCATCCAAAATGGACGAAACAAGTATAGACTTTCTGGATTTAATACTTGAATGGGACAATCTAGGTAATATCTCCACCAAAACTTTTTTCAAACCAGTGGATGCTAACAGCTATCTCAACTTTAAAAGCAACCACCACTTACCCTGGAAAAAGAATATACCATACAACCAGTTCTGTAGGTTGCGCAGAAACTGCACTGATTTGAAAACTTTTGATATACAAGCTAACCTTTTAAAAGAAAGGTTTTTGGAGAAAAAATTTCCTAGTAGTTTAATTGAGACCAGCTTTCTTGAGGCCAGAAAAAAATGTAGAGAAGATTTTTTCTTCAAATATACAGGGGCTAATAATAAGATCAACGAAGAAGACAAGCCAAAAAATCCCACTGAGTCTAATAATACTGGGGTTAGATTTGTAACACAATTCAATGATAACCACAAAAAGATCAAAGGCATTTTAGAAAGATATTGGTACATCCTGGAGAATGATCCATTTCTGACCAACACATTGAGTAAGCAACCAATATGTACTTTCAGAAGAGCTCCCACCTTAAAAAACAAGCTGGCACCCAGCAAGGTAGTTATGAAAGTACATCAGCCAAAAAACAGAGCAAATGGATATAACCTTAAAAATAGGGACTCTACATTATTAGGCAAACCAGGTTTTTATAAATGCAATCGGGCGCATTGTGGCCTATGTGCTTTCACAAATCCAAATAGAATTGAATTCAGTTCATTTACCACACAAGAAAAATTCAGTATCAATTCACATTTCACGTGTGATTCTCCCTTTGTCGTTTATCTCTTAGAGTGTGTATGTGGGCTCCAATATGTGGGGAGGACCTCCAGGCCCCTAAAAAAGAGGTGGGGGGAACACAAAAGAAATATAGAAAACAAAATAAAAAACCATAGTATCCCCAAACATGCTAGTCTTTGTCACTCCACACCATCTGATTGTTTTTCCATATTTCCACTAGAACAGATCCTACCCAAGTGGGGCAGAAATAGGTTTTTATATTTGAGACAAAGGGAGACCTTTTGGATTTGGAAACTCAAAAGCTTGTCCCCTGGTGGACTCAATGCCAATATTGATATGGCAGCTTTTAACTAACTATATTTTAACATTTTTATTATAATTTTATAGTATTACAATCACCCCTTTTTAGTATATATTATGTTGATTATATTGATAGGACTCTATATGGATACATCCATCACTATTGCCTTTTGGGACATGTATTACACCTAGTACTAACAATACAGATGTTTTACACCTAGTGCTAACAATACAGATGTAATTTAACTGGTATATGACAGACATATCGTATTTCATTTATGATGCCTTTTGGGTTGTTGATTCATCTATACCCAGTAGTTATGGGGCGTGTATGTGTTCATATGTGCATGTATAGTTAGATATATAACACGTGATAACACACGTGTATATGCACATGTGTATATATACATTTACATATATATGTTTTTAAAGTAGGCTTTATTTGCACATATTTATATATTTAGTTCAACAACTGGTTGTGCCAGATTTGTGTGTATACTTTTAACTCTGTCTAAGTTTTAGGAACGTAAACATATGTTTTCAATATATTGCATTTTATAGGCTTTTTTCATGAGGCTCACGTTTACAGTTTTATGTTGTATATCAAGTGAATAATATATCACTTGCATCTCGACTGAGAGATACTCTGGTTTAATCTGTTTAGTTTTTGGTTTTAAGTTGCGCGATTGGTGTTACCACTAAGAGCTTCCGATTGGAAATATATATATATATTTTTTATAATAATCATTTATTTTTACTCTGTTACATATATCATATATACACATATTAACTGGATCAATATACATTATACACGATCCTCTTATATGCCCTGATAGTTGAACCTTGCATGGTTCGTTTTTGTTTTTTTGCCATCAATAGCAGTGTTTTACTCACGCTGTCTATATCACACAGAGGCTTGAATATTATCTCTCCTACCATTGGATAACAATAACCAATGGTAGCTCTAGCAGTGGTCACACCTTCGCGCATGCGCTGTTCCTTTGAGAAGACGCCGAAAATTTGGCAATAAAAGTTCGTGGTTTTAATTATGTATATTGCACCTGAGGAAACGGTCAGGAGAGACCGAGAAACGTTGTGCTTGTGTACTCCAAATAAAGTCTGTTTGCTTTTACAAGACTTTTGCCACGAAGTATCTTTTATTCATTTTTTTCATCACTTTGATCCATTTGATACATTGTATCTACTAATGTATCTACCATAACAGTGGATAAGTACAAGACGAACCGGCTCTGTGAAACGTCTGTGGCTGGATACTGCATGCTGATTGCTATCGCCGCTCCCACACCCCAGAGAAATTCGGACATCCACCAGTGTGAGTTAGCTGGACGACTCCAAACAGTCCAGAAGGCATTTGTGACACTTCTCACGTGTCATACAGCTTGCAAGTACGGTCTTACTTGTATATTTGGTGTGTCAGAAACATCTGATTGTGCACTATGGTGGCGCCTTCTTTTTTTATCTTTTACTTCTGCAGAGTTTAACATCTTGGGACACCAACAAGAACTTCGAAGAAGCAGCCTGCCATCTGTTCCAGATTTCAGAATTTGGATTATGGACTAGATGAACTGTCCTACACCATATTTCCATCATCTACATTATTGGTTTGATTGGGACTTTAACCTCACTGTTTATATTATGCAGTTTCTACTCATGTTTTTATATATATAGGGGTATTTTATTTGAATGCATTATATGTTGGTATTTTCACTATTATTTTTATACAGGTATTTGGCGCACTGGTTTTATATATATGTTTTTTATATATATTAATCTACCTTTGAGACAGGACCTTCTTGTTCAGGGTCCATTCGAACATCCAAATCTGGTCTCCCTCCAGCTGACGGCTTGGAGATTGAACGCTTGATTCTATCAAAGCGTGGGTTTTCAGATTCTGTGATAGATACTCTGGTTCAGGCCAGAAAACCGGTAACTAGAAAGATTTACCATAAAATATGGAAAAGATATATCTGTTGGTGTGAATCCAAGGGATTCCCATGGAATAAGATAAAAATTCCTAAGATTCTTTCCTTTCTGCAAGAAGGTTTGGATAAAGGATTATCTGCGAGTTCTCTAAAGGGACAGATTTCTGCTTTATCTGTCTTACTACACAAACGACTGGAAGCTGTGCCAGATGTTCAAGCATTTGTTCAGGCTCTGGTTAGGATCAAGCCTGTTTACAGACCTTTGACTCCTCCCTGGAGTCTAAATCTAGTTCTTTCAGTTCTTCAAGGGGTTCCGTTTGAACCTCTACATTCCATAGATATTAAGTTATCTTGGAAAGTTTTGTTTTTGGTTGCTATTTCTTCTGCTAGAAGAGTTTCAGAGTTATCTGCTCTGCAGTGTACTCCGCCCTATCTGGTGTTCCATTCAGATAAGGTTGTTTTGCGTACTAAGCCTGGTTTTCTTCCAAAGGTTGTTTCCAACAAGAATATTAACCAGGAGATAGTTGTACCTTCTTTGTGTCCGAAACCAGTTTCAAAGAAGGAACGTTTGCTACACAATTTAGATGTAGTCCGTGCTCTAAAATTCTACTTAGAAGCTACAAAAGAATTAAGACAAACATCTTCTTTGTTTGTCGTCTATTCTGGTCAAAAAGCAACTTCTACCTCTCTTTCCTTTTGGCTTAAAAGCATCATCCGATTGGCTTATGAGACTGCCGGACGGCAGCCTCCTGAAAGAATCACAGCTCACTCCACTAGGGCTGTGGCTTCCACATGGGCCTTCAAGAACGAGGCTTCTGTTGATCAGATATGTAAGGCAGCGACTTGGTCTTCACTGCACACTTTTGCCAAATTTTACAAATTTGATACTTTTGCTTCTTCGGAGGCTATTTTTGGGAGAAAGGTTTTGCAAGCTGTGGTGCCTTCCGTTTAGGTAACCTGATTTGCTCCCTCCCTTCATCCGTGTCCTAAAGCTTTGGTATTGGTTCCCACAAGTAAGGATGACGCCGTGGACCGGACACACCAATGTTAGAGAAAACAGAATTTATGCTTACCTGATAAATTACTTTCTCCAACGGTGTGTCCGGTCCACGGCCCGCCCTGGTTTTTTTAATCAGGTCTGATGAATTATTTTCTCTAACTACAGTCACCACGGTACCATATGGTTTCTCCTATATTTTTCCTCCTGTCCGTCGGTCGAATGACTGGGGTGGGCGGAGCCTAGGAGGGACTATATTGCCAGCTTTGCTGGGACTCTTTGCCATTTCCTGTTGGGGAAGAGATATTCCCATAAGTAAGGATGACGCCGTGGACCGGACACACCGTTGGAGAAAGTAATTTATCAGGTAAGCATAAATTCTGTTTTCAGAAGGGTACAGAATTGGCTTCAAGATAAGGCCTCCTGCAAAGAGATTTTTTCTTTCCCGTGTCCCAGTAAATCCAGCGAAGGCTCAAGCATTTCTGAAATGTGTTTCAGATCTAGAGTTGGCTGGAGTAATTATGCCAGTTCCAGTTCTGGAACAGGGGCTGGGGTTTTATTCAAATCTCTTCATTGTACCAAAGAAGGAGAATTCCTTCAGACCAGTTCTGGATCTAAAAATATTGAATAGTTATGTAAGGATACCAACATTCAAAATGGTAACTATAAGGACTATCCTGCCTTTTGTTCAGCAAGGGCATTATATGTCCACAATAGATTTACAGGATGCATATCTGCATATTCCGATTCATCCAGATCACTATCAGTTTCTGAGATTCTCTTTCCTGGACAAGCATTACCAGTTTGTGGCTCTGCCGTTTGGCCTAGCAACAGCTCCAAGAATTTTTACAAAGGTTCTCGGTGCCCTTCTGTCAGTAATCAGAGAACAGGGTATTGTGGTATTTCCTTATTTGAATGATATCTTGGTACTTGCTCAGTCTTCACATTTAGCAGAATCTCATACGAATCGACTTGTGTTGTTTCTTCAAGATCATGGTTGGAGGATCAATTTACCGAAAAGTTCATTGATTCCTCAGACAAGGGTAACCTTTTTAGGTTTCCAGATAGATTCAGCGTCCATGACTCTGTCTCTGACAGACAAGAGACGTCTAAAATTGATCTCAGCTTGTCGAAACCTTCAGTCACAATGATTCCCTTCGGTAGCCTTATGCATGGAAATTCTAGGTCTTATGACTGCTGCATCGGACGCGATCCCCTTTGCTCGTTTTCACATGCGACCTCTTCAGCTCTGTATGCTGAACCAGTGGTGCAGGGATTACACAAAGATATCTCAATTAATATCTTTAAAACCAATTGTACGACACTCTCTGACGTGGTGGACAGATCACCATCGTTTAGTTCAGGGGGCTTCTTTTATTCTTCCGACCTGGACTGTAATTTCAACAGATGCAAGTCTGACAGGTTGGGGAGCTGTTTGGGCGTCTCTGACAGCACAAGGGGTTTGGGAATCTCAGGAGGTGAGATTACCAATCAATATTTTGGAACTCCGTGCAATTTTCAGAGCTCTTCAGTCATGGCCTCTTCTAAAGAGAGAATCGTTCATTTGTTTTCAGACAGACAATGTCACAACTGTGGCATACATCAATCATCAAGGAGGGACTCACAGTCCTCTGGCTATGAAAGAAGTATCTCGAATACTGGTATGGGCGGAATCCAGCTCCTGTCTAGTTTCTGCGGTTCATATCCCAGGTATAGACAATTGGGAAGCGGATTATCTCAGTCGCCAAACGTTACATCCGGGCGAATGGTCTCTTCACCCAGAGGTATTTCTTCAGATTGTTCAAATGTGGGGACTTCCAGAAATAGATCTGATGGCTTCTCATCTAAACAAGAAACTTTCCAGGTATCTGTCCAGATCCAGGGATCCTCAAGCGGAAGCAGTGGATGCATTGTCACTTCCTTGGAAGTATCATCCTGCCTATATCTTTCCGCCTCTAGTTCTTCTTCCAAGAGTAATCTCCAAGATTCTGAAGGAATGCTCATTTGTTTTGCTGGTGGCTCCAGCATGGCCTCACAGGTTTTGGTATGTGGATCTTGTCCGGATGGCCTCTTGCCAACCGTGGACTCTTCTGTCGCAAGGTCCTTTTTTCCATCAGGATCTCAAATCCTTAAATTTAAAGGTATGGAGATTGAACGCTTGATTCTTAGTCAAAGAGGTTTCTCTGACTCTGTGATTAATACTATGTTACAGGCTCGTAAATCTGTATCTAGGAAGATATATTATAGAGTCTGGAAGACTTACATTTCTTGGTGTCTTTCTCATCATTTTTCCTGGCATTCTTTTAGAATTCCTAGAATTTTACAGTTTCTTCAGGATGGTTTGGATAAAGGTTTGTCTGCAAGTTCCTTGAAAGGACAAATCTCTGCTCTTTCTGTTCTTTTTCACAGAAAGATTGCTAATCTTCCTGATATTCATTGTTTTGTACAAGCTTTGGTTCGTATAAAACCTGTCATTAAGTCAATTTCTCCTCCTTGGAGTTTGAATTTGGTTCTGGGGGCTCTTCAAGCTCCTCCGTTTGAACCTATGCATTCATTGGACATTAAATTACTTTCTTGGAAAGTTTTGTTTCTTTTGGCCATCTCTTCTGCTAGAAGAGTTTCTGAATTATCTGCTCTTTCTTGTGAGTCTCCTTTTCTGATTTTTCATCAGGATAAGGCGGTGTTGCGAACTTCTTTTAATTTTTACCTAAGGTTGTGAATTCTAACAACATTAGTAGAGAAATTGTGGTTCCTTCATTATGTCCTAACCCTAAGAATTCTAAGGAGAGATCATTGCATTCTTTGGATGTAGTTAGAGCTTTGAAATATTATGTTAAAGCTACTAAGAATTTCCGAAAGACTTCTAGTCTATTTGTTATCTTTTCCGGTTCTAGGAAAGGTCAGAAGGCCTCTGCCATTTCTTTGGCATCTTGGTTGAAATCTTTAATTCATCATGCTTATGTCGAGTCGGGTAAAACTCCGCCTCAAAGGATTACAGCTCATTCTACTAGGTCAGTTTCTACTTCCTGGGCGTTTAGGAATGAAGCTTCGGTTGATCAGATTTGCAAAGCAGCAACTTGGTCTTCTTTGCATACTTTTACTAAATTCTACCATTTTGATGTGTTTTCTTCTTCTGAAGCAGTTTTTGGTAGAAAAGTACTTCAGGCAGCTGTTTCAGTTTGATTCTTCTGCTTATAATTTCAGTTTTTTTCATTATAAGATTTAAACTTTATTTTGGGTGTGGATTATTTTCAGCGGAATTGGCTGTCTTTTTTTTATCCCTCCCTCTCTGGTGACTCTTGCGTGGAAGATCCACATCTTGGGTAGTCATTATCCCATACGTCACTAGCTCATGGACTCTTGCTAATTACATGAAAGAAAACATAATTTATGTAAGAACTTACCTGATAAATTCATTTCTTTCATATTAGCAAGAGTCCATGAGGCCCACCCTTTTTGTGGTGGTTATGATTTTTTTGTATAAAGCACAATTATTCCAATTCCTTATTTTTTATGCTTTTGCACTTTTTTATTATCACTCCACTTCTTGGCTATGCGTTAAACTGATTTGTGGGTGTGGTGAGGGGTGTATTTATAGGCATTTTGAGGTTTGGGAAACTTTGCCCCTCCTGGTAGGAATGTATATCCCATACGTCACTAGCTCATGGACTCTTGCTAATATGAAAGAAATTAATTTATCAGGTAAGTTCTTACATAAATTATGTTTTCTCTCACGCATCCCAGCAAATCCAGTAAAGACTCAGGCTTTTCTGCAGTGTGTTTCAGACCTGGAGTTATCAGGGGTAATCATACCAGCTCCATTTTAGGAACAGGGTCTGGGGTTTTATTCAAATTATTCATTGTCCCAAAGAAAGAAAATTCATTCAGGCCAGTTCTGTATCTGAAAATTTTGAATGGCTATGTAAGAGTGCCAACTTTCAAAATGGTGACTATAAGGACTATTCTGCGTTTTGTTCAGCAAGGGCATTATATGTCCACAATAGACTTACAGGATGCATATCTTCATATTCCGATTCATCCAGACCACTATCAGTTTCTGAAATTCTCTTTTCTAGACAAGCATTACCAATTTGTCGCTCTTCCATTTGACTTAGCGACAGCTCCAAGAATCTTTTCAAAGGTTCTCGGTGCCCCACTCTAAAATCAGAGAGCGGGGTATTGCGGTGTTTCTTTATTTGGACGATATCTTGGTACTAGCTCTAGTCTTTATATTCTGCAGAATCTCACACAAATCAACTAGTGTTGTTTCTTCAAAGACATGGTTGGAGGATCAATTTACCAAAAAGTTCTTTGATTTCTAAGACAAGGGTCACCTTTTTACGTTTCCAGATAGATTCAGTGTCCATGACTCTGTCTGGCTTGTCGGAACCTTCAGTCTCAATCATACCCTTCAGTAGCTATGTGCATGGGAGTTTTGGTCTCATGACTGCAGCATTGGACACGATCCCCTTTGCTCGTTTTCATATGAGACTTCTCCAGCTTTGTATGCTGAACAAATGGTGCAGGGATTATACAAAGATATCACAATTAATATCCTTAAATCCCAATGTTCGACTCTATCTGACTTGGTGGTTAGATCACCATTGTATAGTTCAAGGGGCCTCTTTTGTTCGTCCAACCTAGACTGTAATCACAACAGGTTGAGGAGCTGACTGGGGATCTCTGACAGCACAAGGGGTATGGAAATCTCAAGAGGCAAGGTTACCAATTAATATTTTAGAACTGCGTGCTATTTTCAGGGCTCTTCAGGTTTGGCCTCTGTTGAAGAGAGAACTGTTCATTTATTTTCAGACAGACAATATCACAACTGTGGCATATGTCAATCATCAGGCTGGGACTCACAGTCCCCAAGCTATGAAAGAAGTATCTCAGATACTTGCTTGGGCGGAATCCAGCTCCTATCTAATTTCTGCGGTTCATATCCCAGGTATAGACAATGGGGAAGCGGATTATCTCAGCCGTCGGACTTTACATCCACGGGAGTGGTCGCTCCATCCAGATGTGTTTTCTCAGATTGTTCAGACGTGTGGGTCTTCCAGAAAAAGATCTGATGGCTTCCCATCTAAACAAGAAACTACCCAGGTACCTGTCCAGGGATCCTCAGGTGGAAGTGGTGGATGCGTTAACAGTTCCTTGGTGTTACCAACCTGCTTATATTTTCTCGCCTCTAGTTCTTCCAAGAGTGATCTCCAAAATCATCATGGAACACTTGTTTGTGTTGCTGTTAGCTCCAGCATGGCCTCACAGGTTTTGGTATGCAGATCTTGTTCGGCTGTCCAGTTGCCAACCTTGGCCACTTCCTTTAAGGCCAGACCTTCTGTCTCAAGGTCCGTTTTTCCATCAGGATCTCAAATCATTAATTTTGAAGGTATGGAAATTGAACGCCTAGTGCTTAGTCATAGAGGTTTCTCTGACTCAGTGATTAATACTATGTTACAGGCTCGTAAATCTGTTTCTAGGAAGATTTATTATTGAGTTTGGAAGACTTATATTTCATGGTGTTCTCATAAATTCTCCTGGCATTCTTTTAGAATTCTTAGAATTTTAGTTTCTTCAGCATGGTTTGGATAAGGGTTTGTCTGCAAGATCCTTGAAGGGACAAATCTCTGGTCTTTCATTTTTATTTCACAGAAAGATTGCTAAGCTTCCTGATATTCACTGTTTTATACAGGCTTTGGTCCGTATCAAGCCTGTCATTAAATTAATCTCTCCTCCTTGGAGTCTTAATTTGGTTTTGGAGGCTTTACAGGCTCCTCTGTTAAACTACTTTCTTGGAAAGTTTTGTTCTTTTTGGCCGTCTTTTCTGCTAGAAGAGTTTCAGAATTATCTGCTCTTTCATGTGAATCTCCTTTTCTGATTTTCCAACAGGATAAGGCAGTTTTGCGAACTTCATTTAAATTTCTACCTAAGGTTGTGAATTCTAACAACATTAATAGAGAAATTGACATCCCTTCTTTGTGTCTTAATCCTAAGAATTCTTTGGAGAGATCCTTACATTCATTGGATGTGGTAAGAGCATTGAAATATTATGTTGAAGCTACTAAAGATTTCAGGAAGACTTCTAGTCTATTTGTTGTCTTTTCTGGTTCTAGAAAAGGTCAGAAGGCTTCTGCCATTTCCTTGGCATCTTGGTTAAAGCTTTTGATTCATCAGGCTTATTTGGAGTCGGGTCAGGCCTCGCCTCAGAGAATTACAGCTCATTCTACTAGAACAGTTTCCACTTCGTGGGCTTTTAAGAATGAAGCTTCAGTTGATCAGATTTGCAAAGCAGCAACTTGGTGGTCTTTGCATACATTTACTAAATTCTACCGTTTTGATGTATTTGCTTCTTCAGAAGCAGTTTTTGGTACAAAAGTTTTTCAGGCAGCTGTTTCAGTATGATTCCTCTGCTTATGTTTAAGTTTTTTCTTTTCATTTTGAGAATAAATTTATATTTTGGGTTGTGGATTAATTTTTTTTTCAGCTGAAAATGGCTGTTATTATTTTATCCCTCCCTCTCTAGTGACTCTTCTGTGGAGTTTCACATCTTGGGTATTACTATGCCATAAGTCACTAGCTCATGGACTCTTGCCAATTACATGAAAGAAAACATAATTTATGTAAGAACTTACCTGATAAATTCATTTATTTCATATTGGCAAGAGTCAATGAGACCCATCCTTTTTATGGTGGTTATGATTTTTTATATAAAGCACAATTATTTCCAAAATTTTTTGTTGATGCTTTTTACTCCTTTCTTTATCACCCCACTACTTGGCTATTCGTTAAACTGAATTGTGGGTGTGGTGAGGGATGTATTTATAGGCATTTTGAGGTTTGGGAAACTTTGCCCCTCCTGGTAGGATTGTATATCCCATACGTCATGGACTCTTGCCAGTATGAAAGAAATGAATTTATCAGGTAAGTTCTTACATAAATTATGTTATCTCCCCTATGATTTATGTCAGGGACACCTTTGGTCACAGTGTGATGTTTAGCCACCCTATAGAGGATCTGGGGAGAATATCTCCTTTGTAGGGCGATTTATGGGGCAGTTGGGGGAACTTATGTACTGCTAATCTCCTTAATAGGAGCTCATGTATATAGAAGTTATGGCTCAGAAGTGTGATTCACTCAGAGAAAAAGTTTTTGTGTTGCGCAGCTATAATTAACTGTGCACGTTTTGTTCTATTCAGTGAGAGGCGGTCCTAGCTTGCGCACTACCGGGTGCGATCCTTCCGTTTTTGCCGTTCCGATTCTCCCCCTTTGAGCTGTCCACCTCTCAGGACTCTCTTGTCCAGGTGATGCCTACCCTCACTCCGCAAGCCGGATTTAACCCTTCACATGTATAACTTAACGCACTACCTATCTCTGGGAAGCGCTCTGCTGGAGAGCAAAGACTGACTGTAAAAATATATACAATTTATCAGACTAATTAGCCCTATTTTATAAGGGAAGGGTGCTAATGTATAGGGATTTATAAAGCACCTATGTAAAAATACACAAAAGTGAGTAAAAAATATTACAAATTTATTGAGGGATAGACATATCCACAATAACAATGATAAAGTGCCGGCACTAAAAGTTAAAAACAAAAGATAGTGGTTTACACATAAAAATACCTAAGATATACCTGCTCTGTATAATATATAAAAAATAGGCATATATAAGCTTCAAACGTCTCAAATATGGCTGTTTCTCCAACATTGGTGTGTCCGGTCCACGGCGTCATCCTTACTTGTGGGATATTCTCTTCCCCAACAGGAAATGGCAAAGAGTCCCAGCAAAGCTGGCCATATAGTCCCTCCTAGGCTCCGCCCACCCCAGTCATTCTCTTTGCCGTTGCACAGGCAACATCTCCACGGAGATGGTTAAGAGTTTTTAGGTGTTTAAATGTAGTTTTTATTCTTCTATCAAGTGTTTGTTATTTTAAAATAGTGCTGGTATGTACTATTTACTCTGAAACAGAAAAGGATGAAGATTTCTGTTTGTGAGAGGAAGATGATTTTAGCAGACAGTAACTAAAATCGATTGCGGTTTCCACATAGGACTGTTGAGATGAAGTAACTTCAGTTGGGGGAAACAGTTAGCAGACTTTTCTGCTTAAGGTATGACTAGCCATATTTCTAACAAGACTGTGTAATGCTGGAAGGCTGTCATTTCCCCTCATGGGGACCGGTAAGCCATTTTCTTAGTCAAACAAACAGAACAAAGGGCTTAATATAACTGGTAGACATTTTTATGGGCTAAATCGACTGCTTTATTTGGGCATATTATTCAGATTTAGGCTAACAATTGGCATTTATAATCTTGGGGAACGTTTATAAAACGGCAGGCACTGTGTTAGACACCTTTTTCAGTCAGGGGGCCTTTCTAGTTATAGACTGAGCCTCATTTTCGCGCCATTACTGCGCAGTTGTTTTTTGAGAGCAGGGCATGCAGATGCATGTGTGAGGATCTAAAAATCACTGAAAAAGCTTCTAGAAGGCGTCATTTGGTATCGTATTCCCCTCTGGGCTTGGTTGGGTCTCAGCAAAGACTATAGCTGGGACTGTATAGGGGTTAAATTTAAAAACGGCTCAGGTTCCGTTATTTTAAGGGTTAAAGAAATTTTGTGTGCAATACTTTTAATGCTTTAAGACACTGTGATGAAATTTTGGTAATTTTTGAACGATTCCTTCATACTTTTTCACATATTCAGTAATAAAGTGTTTTCTGTTTGAAATTTAAAGAGACAGTAACGGTTTTATTTTAAAACGTTTTTTGTGCTTTGTTGACAAGTTTAAGCCTGCTTAACATGTCTGTACCTTCAGATAAGCTATGTTCTATATGTATGAAAGCCAATGTGTCTCCCCATTTAAATTTATGTGATAATTGTGCCATAGCGTCCAAACAAAGTAAGGACAGTACTGCCACAGATAATGATATTGCCCAAGATGATTCCTCAAATGAGGGGAGTAAACATGATACTACATCATCTCCTACTGTGTCTACACCAGTTTTGCCCATGCAGGAGGCCCCTAGTACATCTAGTGCGCCAATACTTATTACCATGCAACAATTAACGGCTGTAATGGATAACGCCATAGCAAATCTTTTATCCAAAATGCCTACTTATCAGAGAAAGCGCGATTGCTCTGTTTTAAACACTGAAGAGCAAGAGGGCGCTGATGATAATTGTTCTGTCATACCCTCACACCAATCTGAAGGGGCCATGAGGGAGGTTTTGTCTGATGGAGAAATCGCTGAACCTGATGTTGTGACATTTAAATTTAAATTAGAACATCTCCGCGCACTGCTTAAGGAGGTGTTATCTACTCTGGATGATTGTGACAACTTGGTCATTCCAGAGAAATTATGCAAGATGGACAAGTTCCTAGAGGTTCCGGTGCCCCCCGACGCTTTTCCTATACCCAAGCGGGTGGCGGACATAGTAAATAAGGAGTGGGAAAAGCCCGGCATACCTTTTGTTCCCCCCCCCCTATATTTAAGAAATTATTTCCTATGGTCGACCCCAGAAAGGACTTATGGCAGACAGTTCCCAAGGTCGAGGGGGCAGTTTCTACTCTAAACAAACGCACTACTATTCCTATCGAACTTAGTTGTGCTGTCAAAGATCCTATGGATAAAAAATTGGAAGGTTTGCTTAAAAAGATTTTTGTACAGCAAGGCTACCTTCTACAACCAATTTCATGCATTGTTCCTGTCACTACGGCAGCGTGGTTCTGGTTCGAGGAACTAGAAAAGTCGCTCAGTAGAGAAACTCCATATGAGGAGGTTATGGACAGAGTTCACGCACTTAAATTGGCTAACTCTTTTATTTTAGATGCCGCTTTGCAATTAGCTAGATTAGCGGCGAAAAATTCAGGGTTTGCTATCGTGGCGCGCAGAGCGCTTTGGCTAAAGTCTTGGTCAGCGGATGTGTCATCCAAGACAAAATTGCTTAACATCCCTTTCAAAGGTAAAACTTTATTTGGACCAGAATTGAAAGAGATTATTTCAGACATCACTGGGGGAAAGGGCCACGCCCTTCCACAGGATAGGTCTTTTAAGGCTAAAAATAAGCCTAATTTTCGTCGGACCGCCCTCTAATTCTGCATCCTCTAAGCAAGAGGGTAATGCCTCACAACCCAAACCAGCCTGGAAACCAATGCAAGGCTGGAACAAGGGTAAGCAGGCTAAGAAGCCTGCCACTGCTAACAAAACAGCATGAAGGAGTAGCCCCCGATCCGGGACCGGATCTAGTGGGGGGCAGACTCTCTCTCTTTGCTCAGGCTTGGGCAAGAGATGTTCAGGATCCTTGGGCGCTAGAAATAGTTTCTCAAGGTTATCTCCTGGAATTCAAGGAACTACCCCCAAGGGGAAGGTTCCACAGGTCTCACTTATCCTCAAACCAAATAAAGAGACAGGCATTCTTACATTGTGTAGAAGACCTGTTAAAGATGGGAGTGATACACCCAGTTCCAATAAAGGAACAAGGAATGGGATTTTATTCCAATCTGTTCGTAGTTCCCAAAAAAGAGGGAACGTTCAGACCAATTTTGGATTTGAAGATCCTAAACAAATTTCTCAGGGTGCCATCGTTCAAAATGGAAACGATTCTACCCACCATCCAGGAAAGTCAATTTATGACTACCGTGGATCTAAAGGATGCGTACCTACATATTCCTATCCACAAAGAACATCATCAGTTCCTAAGGTTCGCTTTTCTGGACAAGCATTACCAGTTTGTGGCCCTCCCATTCGGATTAGCCACTGCTCCAAGGATTTTCACAAAGGTGCTAGGGTCCCTTCTAGCGGTTCTAAGACCAAGGGGCATTGCAGTAGTACCTTACTTGGACGACATTCTAATACAAGCGTCATCCCTGTCAAAAGCAAAGGCTCATACGGAGATCGTTCTAGCCTTTCTCAGATCTCACGGATGGAAGGTGAACAATAATAGATTCCTTAGAAATGAGGATTTTTCTGACAGAGGTCAGAAAATCAAAACTTCTAAGCTCTTGTCAAGTGCTTCATTCTGTTCCTCGTCCTTCCATAGCGCAGTGCATGGAAGTAGTAGGATTGATGGTTGCAACAATGGACATAGTTCCTTTTGCACGAATTCATCTAAGACCATTACAACTGTGCATGCTCAAACAGTGGAATGGGGATTATACAGACTTGTCTCCAATGATTCAAGTAGATCAAAAGACCAGAGATTCACTCCGTTGGTGGCTGACCCTGGACCATCTGTCCCAGGGAATGAGCTTCCGCAGACCAGAGTGGGTCATTGTCACGACCGACGCCAGTCTAGTGAGCTGGGGAGCGGTCTGGGAATCCCTGAAAGCTCAGGGTCTATGGTCTCGGGAAGAGTCTCTTCTCCCGATAAACATTCTGGAACTGAGAGCGATATTCAATGCTCTCAGAGCTTGGCCTCAACTAGCCAAGGCCAAATTCATAAGGTTCCAATCAGACAACATGACGACTGTTGCATATATCAATCATCAGGGGGGAACAAGGAGTTCCCTGGCGATGAAAGAAGTGACCAAAATAATTCAATGGGCGGAGGATCACTCCTGCCACTTGTCTGCGATCCACATCCCAGGAGTGGAAAATTGGGAAGCGGATTTTCTGAGTCGTCAGACATTCCATCCGGGGGAGTGGGAACTCCATCCGGAAATCTTTGCCCAAATAACTCAATTATGGGGCATTCCAGACATGGATCTGATGGCGTCTCGTCAGAACTTCAAGGTTCCTTGCTACGGGTCCAGATCCAGGGATCCCAAGGCGACTCTAGTAGATGCACTAGTAGCACCTTGGACCTTCAACCTAGCTTATGTATTTCCACCGTTTCCTCTCATTCCCAGGCTGGTAGCCAGGATCAATCAGGAGAGGGCCTCGGTGATCTTGATAGCTCCTGCGTGGCCACGCAGGACTTGGTATGCAGACCTGGTGAATATGTCATCGGTTCCACCATGGAAGCTACCTTTGAGACAGGACCTTCTTGTTCAGGGTCCATTCGAACATCCAAATCTGGTCTCCCTCCAGCTGACGGCTTGGAGATTGAACGCTTGATTTTATCGAAGCGTGGGTCAGGCCAGAAAACCGGTAACTAGAAAGATTTACCATAAAATATGGAAAAGATATATCTGTTGGTGTGAATCCAAAGGATTCCCATGGAATAAGATAAAAATTCCTAAGATTCTCTCCTTTCTACAAGAAGTTTTGGAGAAAGGATTATCTGCAAGTTCCCTAAAGGGACAGATCTCTGCTTTATCTGTCTTACTACACAAAAGACTGGCAGCTGTGCCAGATGTTCAAGCATTTGTTCAGGCTCTGGTTAGGATCAAGCCTGTTTACAGACCTTTGACTCCTCCCTGGAGTCTAAATCTAGTTCTTTCAGTTCTTCAAGGGGTTCCGTTTGAACCTTTACATTCCATAGATATTAAGTTACTATCTTGGAAAGTTTTGTTTTTAGTTGCAATTTCTTCTGCTAGAAGAGTTTCAGAGTTATCTGCTCTGCAGTGTTCTCCGCCCTATCTGGTGTTCCATGCAGATAAGGTGGTTTTGCGTACTAAGCCCGGTTTTCTTCCTAAAGTTGTTTCTAACAAAAATCCAGTTTCAAAGAAGGAACGTTTGTTACACAATTTGGACGTTGTCCGTGCTCTAAAGTTCTATTTAGAGGCTACTAAAGATTTCAGACAAACATCTTCCTTGTTTGTTGTTTATTCTGGTAAAAGGAGAGGTCAAAAAGCGACTTCTACCTCTCTTTCCTTTTGGCTTAAAAGCATTATCCGATTGGCTTATGAGACTGCCGGACAGCAGCCTCCTGAAAGAATCACAGCTCACTCCACTAGGGCTGTGGCTTCCACATGGGCCTTCAAGAATGAGGCTTCTGTTGACCAGATATGTAAGGCAGCGACTTTTGCCATAATACTTTTGCTTCTTCGGAGGCTATTTTTGGGAGAAAGGTTTTGCAAGCTGTGGTGCCTTCCGTTTAGGTAACCTGATTTGCTCCCTCCCTTCATCCGTGTCCTAAAGCTTTGGTATTGGTTCCCACAAGTAAGGATGACGCCGTGGACCGGACACACCAATGTTGGAGAAAACAGAATTTATGCTTACCTGATAAATTACTTTCTCCAACGGTGTGTCCGGTCCACGGCCCGCCCTGGTTTTTTAATCAGGTCTGATGAATTATTTTCTATAACTACAGTCACCACGGTACCATATGGTTTCTCCTATATATATTTCCTCCTGTCCGTCGGTCGAATGACTGGGGTGGGCGGAGCCTAGGAGGGACTATATGGCCAGCTTTGCTGGGACTCTTTGCCATTTCCTGTTGGGGAAGAGAATATCCCACAAGTAAGGATGACGCCGTGGACCGGACACACCGTTGGAGAAAGTAATTTATCAGGTAAGCATAAATTCTGTTTTTTTGCACCAGTGTCTTAGAAATCGCTAGTAACGATGTGAGCTGAGCAAAGTCAGTAATATTGGTACAGTTGTTAGATCATAAGAAGATCGCTGTTTTCACAGTTAAGAAAATACCTTCAGATACTTTGTATCAAACTGTGTCCGTAGTTGTTGTCCCTCTATTATACTCTAAGTGAAGCTAGTAGCCTTTATGGTGATGTCAGGAGCTGGGCCACCATGCGGTTCCAATCGGACTTGTTTTTCAGCTTTAGGAAAGAATCCAGGTGTATCCAATTTTGCAGCTTGTGCCTTAAAGTGGCTGAGGAAAAAAGAAACGATCCAGGAACAGAGATTCTCACTGAAAGTGCTAAATAGCAATAATGTTGTGTTCAGTACCAGGTTGAAAAGTGCATCTACGCGTTTTTCGGCTGTTGGTCAGCCGTTATCAAGATGCCCACCTTAGTTTCCTGGTCGCCTTAAATACCTGAAATGGTTTTAATGGTCTATGATTAAGTGTTTGGGCCAATCACAATTGGGTTCCGGTTTAGAATACAAAACACTGAGTTAATGTTTTTTTTTTATCCAACTTACTTATGTCTGATTCTTAAAAGTATATTTCCCTTAATACAAATTATACCATATTAACCTCTATATGCAGACATTATAGGTGCTAATAAATCCCATACTTTTTTTTTTCAAATAACGAGGCTAGCAGTTTTTATTAAACAAGCTAAGATTTAAAGAATTATAGGGGAAGTTTTTAGGGTATTGAAAAAATAAGTTATAAATATATCGAAGTAATTTTATGGAATTTCTAAAAGGTTATAAATATATTGAGGTGATTTTAGGGTATTTCTAAAAAAATTATATTGAGGTGATTTGTAGAATGTAATGTAAAAATGGTTTTTAAAGTGTTTCTAGAAAAGTGGTTTTTAGAGTGTTTCTAAAAAAGTGAAACGGTTATTGGATATTTATACAAAAGTCTAAACTAAATAGTGTGATGAATAAATACTATATAAGTGAATTTAAATCGAACTCCATGTTAAGCCCATATATTTTGTACTCACTTTTGTGTATTTTTACATAGGTGCTTTATAAATCCCTAGACATTAGCACCCTTCCCTTATAAAATAGGGCTAATTAGTCCGATAAATTGTATATATTTTTTACAGTCAGTCTTTGCTCTCCAGCAGAGCGCTAGCCCACCCTCCCTTGTACTAGTCACTTTTACCACTTATTTTTGAGAGATTAATGTGGTGTTTTTGTTTAGCTTACATTTTGACACTAGAGTAGCTCAAATACATGATCACACTTTTTTTTGCCTACTTGTACTCTTAATCTCTCTGTGTATTTGTAGAGCTTCCCTCCCAGTATGGACGTTTTTTGTTTTAGAGACTATATGCTTTCTGAAATTAGAATATCAGAGAACACCACCCATTTCAATGTAAACACTAATGATAAAGATCTGAATAGTTTTTGCATAGAATTGGAAAACACTTTAATGAACACTTTAATGAAATTAAGCAAACTATACCCAAAAATATATCGATGAAAAGATGGTCCCAAGAGGACTCAGACTAAAAAAAAGATTGTACCTTTGAGTTAAATAATGAACTCTCAAAGGAATGGTATGATATTTTAGAGACAGCATCCACCAATTTATTATGAGATTGTTAAAGCTAGAAATTTATCTTTGGCTGACCTTAGGGCGAAAATGTAAGGAAACAGTGAATAATATGAATAAAAATTCAGAATATTTAGAAAATGAAAAAATCATAATGAAAAATATAACTTAATTTAAAGAAAGACTGTTAGAGGGGAAAATTAAAAAATTCAAGAGATATTGAAGACTACAAAATAGAAGATTCGACAACCAAACCCAAAGTATTAGGTCTTTAGATCAGCAACAACTTGCTAATTCCCTTCAACCACTCCTCTCATCCTTCTCCACCTTTTCCTGCCCTGAACAATCTATCTGCCACTATAATTCCACCCTTATATCCGTCCTTGACAATCTCGCCCCTCTTACCACTGCTAGGAAATCACACACTCATCCCCAGCCCTTGCATACTCCTCTGACACGGTACCTACGCAGATGTTCCCGTACTGCAGAACGGCATTGGAGAAAATCACGGAGTTCAGCTGATTTTCTTCATTACAAATTCATCTTGAACTCCTACTACTCTGCCCTTAATCTCCACAAGCAACACTACTTCTCTACTCTTATCTCTAATCTTTCTTCAAACCCAAAACGTCTGTTCGCCACTATCAATACTCTCCTCCGCCCTCCCCCACTTCCTAATACAACTTCTCTGCCAGCTCAAGACTTTGCCAGTCACTTCACTAACAAAATTGACTCCATCAGACATGAAATCAGCTCTCAACACAATTCCATTCTCTCCCCCCCTCAAATACTCTCACTCAACCACAACCCTCATAACCTGAAACTTAGTTCATTCTCTCCTGTCACTGAAGATGAAGTTTCAGCACTTATACTGTGCTCTCACCTCACTACCTGTCCCCTTGACCCTATCCCCTCACAGCTGCTCCCCTCTCTCTCTGCTACCCTTACCCCTATGCTAACACACATTTTCAACCTCTCCCTCAGCACTGGTACATTTCCCTCATCGATGAAACATGCGCTGGTCACACCTATCCTCAAAAAACCTTCCCTTGATCCTACTTCCCCATCAAACTACCGCCCAATTTCCCTCCTCCCTCTTGCTTCAAAGCTTCTCGAAAAACTAGTATATGCACGCCTATCCCATTTCCTTACGTTAAACTCCCTTCTTGACCCGCTGCAATCTGGATTTCGTCCCTATCACTCCACAGAGACAGCTATTGTTAAGGTCACCAACTACCTACTTACAGCTAAATCAAAAGGCCACTTCTCTCTGCTTATCCTCCTTGATCTGTCCGCAGCCTTTGACACTGTCGACCACCCTCTTTTGCTCCAAATCCTCCAATCCTTCGGCATCTGTGACACAGCCCTTTTGTGGCTCTCTTCCTACCTGTCAAACCGTACCTTCAGTGTAGCCTTCTCTGGGGCCTCCTCTGCCCCATCACCACTTTCTGTCGGAGTACCGCAAGGCTCTGTCCTCGGTCCCCTTCTCTTCTCAATCTATACGTCATCACTAGGTTCCCTAATTAAGTCCCACGGTTTCCAATATCATTTGTATGCCGATGACACCCAAATCTACTTCTCTGCACCAGAACTATCTCCTTCCTTGCTAACCCGTGTCACTAACTGTCTTTCTCACATCTCTTCCTGGATGTACTCTCACTACCTCAAGCTAAATCTCTCCAAAACTGAGCTCCTCATTTTCCCCCCTTCCAAAATCTCCACCCCCAATATCTCTATAACTGTCGACAACTCCATCATTACCCCTACCCCGCATGCCCGATGTCTCGGGGTTACATTTGACTCAGATCTTTCCTTCACTCCTCACATTCAGTCCTTGGCTACAGCCTGCCGCTTCCACCTTAAAAACATCTCTAAAATTAGACACTTCCTTACACAAGACACAACTAAGATTTTAATCCACTCTCTCATTCTTTCCCGCCTTGATTACTGCAACTCTGTCCTCTCTGGTCTCCCCACCTGCCGCCTAGCTCCTTTACAATCCATAATGAATGCCTCTGCCAGACTCGTCTTCCTTACACGTCGCTCTTCATCTGCTGCGCCTCTCTGCAAATCCCTTCACTGGCTTCCTCTTGCCTCTAGGATCAAACACAAAACTCTCACTCTGACATACAAAGCCCTCAACTGCACTGCTCCCCCCTACATCTCAGACCTTGTCTCCAGATACTCTCCCTCCCGTCCCCTTCGCTCTACTCATGACCTCCTACTCTCCACCTCTCTTGTCACCTCATCACACTCCCGTTTACAGGACTTCTCCAGACTGGCTCCCATCTTGTGGAACTCTCTGCCTCGCTCCACAAGACTCTCTTCTAGTTTTAAAAGCTTCAAGTGCTCCCTAAAGACTCTACTGTTCAGGGACGCATACAACCTACGCTAACCTTTCCTAATACCAGTTCCTCTCCTCCACTGCAATCCCCTGAACCCTCTTAGTATGTAAGCCTAAAAGTCCAGCTGTTTGCAGATCACCTTCTTAAGAGCTGACTACAACAGTGCAACTCTTGGCAGGGCCCTCTACCCTGTAATTGTTTTGTTGTACTCCCCCTTTGTTTATAGCGCTGCGGAATCTGTTGGCGCTCTACAAATAACCAATAATAATAATAATAAAATATAACAAAACCCAATCAATTGATACAACCAACATTACTGTAGATACAAATTCAGAACACAACCAACCAAAAAATATAATACTTTTCAGTAAGAGTAAAAACTAATTTAGATAATTGGTTGCATATCTAATTAGTCTATCACCAACCTAATAGGAATTTGAACCACAAAGGTGGAAGACAGAATAATAGAGACTCTAGGATGTATAATACATCAAATTATCAAAATATACATAATACAAAAGTTGTAGATAAAATGCAGACACAACATAAAGATAATTTTCTAAATAGAAATTCCCATACGCAACAGAATAGTTTTGAAAATAGGGATTATTTTTCACAAAATGGAAACTATTCTCCTTATAACAGGAACTATCAAACACAAAACCAATCATCTTTTAATAGGAATTCTCAAAATCATACTTATAATCATCACAACCAATTTGAATATAGGAATCAAAGACCCTCTGCTCCACCCTCCAAGAAAACTTGGAAACATTTAGAATCAAACTATCTAGAACCAAATAAGTTAGAGATTTGATGATAGACATCCACACTGGAAATATAGAACAAAAAGTAGAACAGAAAAGGAGATTCCCACTTTCAAATAGATTTGAACCCCTTAATTTCAGACCACAAGCAGAAAACCCTCTGGTTAAATTTTTAGACCAGCCTCCAGCACTAGAAGGCCCCTCAAATTTCCAGTTAGGAAACCAAAGCACAATCTGGGGCACACCAAGAATAAAAAGAGGAAGTAGAGGGCGAAATTCCAGTAAAAAGAATAAGATAACTACTAAAATCTTATCTCAATCTGATAAACCAAATGGAATCTTTAATATAAGCAAATATCCCTTAAAGGGAACCACAACACCTGCTTCAGATGTTCTAAACCAACTTGTATTTGTGCAAAATAAACTATCAATTATTTATGCTGTCTTTTTCTACAACATAATGAAAACAGCTTCATAATTTAAAGTTTAATCAGCAGCCTAGCACTTGCTATGTTTGCTGCCATATTGTAATGTGCGTCTTCAACATTAATTAGTAGGTCACGTGACTCACACGGCACCTTCTATTTCTAACACTGAGGAAGCAGAGTGAGGACTGCATTTTCTGAGAGGAACGGCTTCAGACACTGCTATATTTATAAATAGCAAGAGCAGGGAAGGAAGCAGAGAGGGGGAGGGAGACTCAGGGCTCCTGAGACTGTAAGTAACTTAGATAAATGCAGAAGTATCTGGTTACAATTATATCTGCAGCAGGAGTTTGCTTTCTGTCTCTGGAGCCTTTCTTCCCCTGTGCATTCCTCTCCCACTTCCTTCCCTGCTCTTGGTATTTATAATTATAGCAGTGACTGAAGCTGTTCTTAGAAGACACTGCAGTGATCCCTCTGCTTCCTCAGCATTAGTAATAGAATAAGGTGCCGTTTTAGTCACATGACCCACTGTAGTGGAAAGTACTTCTCAATATGGCAGCAGACATAGCAGATTGTAGGCTGCAGATCATCATTAAAATTATAAAGCTGTTTTCTGCAACAGAATGCAGTAAGATGAAGACTGCATGCAGAATTGTAGTTAGTTTATTTTGCATAATCAAAGAAAGTTAGTTTAAAAAAAATTCAAGCAGTCAAAAGGTATTTCCTAAAAAATCAGAATCTCACCCTGAAATTTACACACATTCAGGATTGAAAGCTAAGTCAGCCTTTTATCCGACACACGAAAAAAGTGAACAAATCAAAACATTTGAAAAAAAAGTCAGAGGATTTAGAAAAACTTGATGATAGAAAACCCTTCCACCAAAACCTCAAATCTAACGAACGTAAAATTCTTAAAGAATTACAAAATAATAAAGAGATTGAGATAAAACCCGCTGATAAAGGTGGTGGAATCGTTATCATGGATAGTACATTTTATCTAAAAGAATCCAAGAGATTACTTAATGATAAAACTACTTATATATAAAATTAAAAAATAATTGCATCAAAAAACAAGAATTAGAGTAAAACATGATGTTACAAGATGCAAAAACTATTGGGCTTCTAGATGATGCAGAACTTTATTTTCTTCAGATTAAACATCCTAGAATCCCAACGTTTTATTTTTTTCCCACGATTCACAAAAACGTAGAAACTCCCCCAGGGCGTCCAATAATCTCCGGCATCGAGTCATTAACCTGTAACCTTTCTCAGTATGTAGACTATTACCTTCAGAAACATGTAGTTAAACTGCCAGCATATCTGAAAGATTCCACTCATTTCATAAACCTACTTAATGAAATAATTTAGGAAGAGAATTACATCATGGCAACGTGTGATGTAAATTCACTCTATATAAACCTAGATCATAATCTAGGTTCAAAGCAATCACACATTTCTTGAATAAAGATCAAAGTATTGAGGAGACTTCCGGTGGGCGGAGCCAACGGCAGGCAGCAAGGAGTGAGAGCTCCGTGTTCTAAGAGCTTCAATCTCCATTGATTCTGCTGTCTACCGTCTTCCCACACACTAGCCTTGTTGGGCAATAACAAGCCCGGACTGGCTGCCTTTAGTGAAGGGCCCTACATCGCCCTTGCCCTCGGAACGAGCCTGTTGCGCATCATCGCGCAGATACACCGCAACTGCTGGGCCCCATATCGGGGAAGACCCTCAGGCCACAGATCGCACAACGGAGCCTGCGGAGCAATAGCAGGTACCGAGACACAGACAACCTCAGTGCCGGAGGGCACACAAGTAACAGAGAGACGATACTCACCAAGAGACAAGACAGAAAGGCAAACAAGGGGACCGGGCCACATTCAACCTGCGGGGCGCCATGCTGGAATAAACCCCTGGCATCCTGGCTACACAATCATACTTGCTGGAGGACTGTCTACACCCAAATCCAGAGGACTCGCATATCAGACAGAGCACAGGCGATAACAGAAAGGCCTGCTTCAAGGAGCCCAGCTGGGAGACGGACACAGCAGCAGTGCTGCACTTGAGGTATCAGTGTGAGAGTCAAAAATTCAGAAAGGCTCAGGTTAAGCAACGCAAGAAATACATATAATAACACAGACTGTACTTTATTTGCCAACTCCATCTTAATACAATATTCCTGCACAAATAAACTGAATCCTAAACAATTTCACATCTCAATGCTGAAGATGCCTGAGTGTCACAACACCTAGCAAGCACATGGTAACCAAACTTTGTTCCTGCACAAACTAATTGAACCCTAAATGATTTCACATCTTAATGCTGAGGACGCCTGAGTGTTACAACAACTAGCAAGCACGTGGTAGCCAAACTTTGTTCCTGCACAAACTAACGGAATAATACACGATTTCACATTTTAATGCTGGGGATACCTGAGTGTCACAGCAACTAGCAAACACATGGTAACCAAAATTTCTTCATTTTAAAAGAGTGCTGTAGTACCTATATATGGACTGGGCCAGAGACTTGAAAGAAAGTTTATTGCGGCCACAAGATATAAAAAGGTCCTTGCAAATTCTCACATATGTATCTCCTGCTATCCACCATTTCTAAAGCAACAGTGACATGTAGTGGCACAAGTACGTCAAGCTCTATTCTTATTTGAACTGTATATCATAATATCAGTGCCTTATACACCTCACATGAAGGTTGATAAATACTTCAAACCTATCACCAACACACTAGAAGGCAGGATGACCTCAAAATCAAAGCAAACCGACAGGAGGCAGAGGCATGTCACAGATTCACAGATTGAAAATCCCCCTTCCCCAGGCTCCTCTCAGCCAGCGATTACTGAATCAACAAATCTGCTACAAGAATTAAAATCCTTTTTTTTGCCTAAAATGGAATCCCTTCAAACAGGCATGGACACTTTAACCAATGAGGTGCGCCAATTTTCCACACGCATGAATCAGGCAGAGCAGAGGATCTCAGATGTAGAGGATAGGCAGAACAGCACCTCTACCTCCATCAAACAACTACTACGGCAAAACCAGGCACTACAGGACAAGGTCGAAGATCTTGAAAACCGTAGCAGGCGAAACAACCTCCGCATAATTGGAGTTCCAGAAAGCATCAAGAGTAAAGACCTGCTGGAATTTACAGCCCTCGCGTTTCCAAAACTGCTAGGCGTAGATCCGGATCGTCTCCCTCTGGACGTGGAAAGAGCCCACCGTATCGGCCCAGACAACGGCCTCTCTACTACTTCAGCAACCAGACCTCGCCAGGTTATATTTAAATGCCTGAACTACCAAGAAAAGCTTGCTTTACTGCGGGCTTATAGGCTGCATGAAGCTGATGTTATTTTTGAAGGGAAAAAACTCCTACTATTTCAGGACTTCTCAGCAGAAGTAACTAAGCTACGCAAGGAATTTGCCCCCTATTGCTCCAAGCTATACGAGGAGGGCAGACAAGTGGCGCTTCTCTATCCTGCCAAACTCAGGCTACAGACCCCTAGGGGTGCCAAGTTCTTCCGATCCCCCAAAGAACTGAACGCTTTTCTAGAAATGGAGAAACAGCAAGCGGATCCATGAACTTGATCATATACAACTTTACTGCCTGGTTTTTCTTTCTCTTTTTCAAGATGATGGTTCATAACCACACACGTTACATGACACAAGAGGTTCTTCAAGCTGAAGATCCTCCACTTGCTGGTGTGGACACACCTTGGAAATGGACACAGGAGTGGTCCCTAATGAGAGCTGCTCCATTCACTCCTGGAGCCCCTACCTCATTAGAAAATAAGTTATTACAAGTTGTTGTTATTGTTGTTGTTCTTGTTTTTTTTAATGTTTTATTGTATTTCTTTTGCATACCTCTCTCCATTTTTGGGTAATCTACATACTGTTCATATGTTTGGCCCTGATGCCATCAAGCCAAATTACCTTACCATCTCCCATTGTGTTTTGGGTAGCCCTCATAATATGCTGTACAGATATCATCCTTCGCTTATAAAATACATACCATTGTATACTTTAACTTTCTTTTTCCCTCTACTCTAGTGGAATACTTATGGGCTGAGCTCGGCGGATGGGCTAACTGCAAACGGAAATTCCGACCAATGACGAACACACTGACTGATCACTTTTCATCGATGGTGTATGTGAGTCCTCTCCTTTTCTATACCACACAACAGGTCACTAATAAGATATCATTACACTCCTTCACTCTTTCCCTCATGATACTTTTCACACCTTGGTTGCAGTCCTTATTTCTAGCACTGTTTGCCTTTTTTACCTCCACACAGATGTGTCACCCCAAATATCCCATCAACCCCCTCTATGGCCACAAACCTTAAGGTAGTATCTTGGAATGTGGGGGGCATAACTTCCCCAGCCAAGAGGAGCAAAATCATCCAATTTCTTAACTCATTACATGCTGATATTGCTCTATTGCAAGAAACGCATCTCACGGCTGGGGAACGCGAAAAATTAAAAACAAGGTGGGTAGGGCGCATTTTCTACTCCCCTTCGGAGGGAAGGAAGTGTGGGGTGGCCATATTAGTACGCAAAAACTTGCCAGTGACCTTTTCCAATACAAAAATAGATAACAAAGGAAGATACATATTCACTACCGTTCATGTTGACGCAAATAAGTATCAGTTATGTAATGTATATGGCCCCAATTATTCTGACCAGATGTTCTGGGCGTCTCTTCAATCACTCATTGCCTTACACTCAGATTCCCCAGTGATAGTGGGAGGGGATTTCAACATGGCGCAAGCACTTCCATTAGATAGATTCCCGGACCCAACACTTCCTCTTACACAGCAAAGATCATACCCCAAACACAAAAAAGAAATACAAATAATATCGACGTTCAGAGAGGGGCTGGGACTACATGACCTTTGGAGGTCCCGACACCCAGATTACAGGGATTATACATGTGTCTCTAAGACTCATCACACTTTCTCACGCATTGATTACTTCCTCACATCTCCTCAACTTGCTCCTAATATACTAGACAGCTCTATCCTCCCAATCACAATATCAGACCATGCTCCCATAAAACTAACATTACAGCCATGTAAAATGCCCCCTTTCCAAAGGGCTTGGAGGTTCCCTTCATATCTATACACTAATGCAGATTTTCGCCAAAACCTGAAGGCCTTCTGGCTAGAATACACCTCTGACAATAACCAACACAGAGCCAACCCTGACTTGTTTTGGCATGCCTCCAAGGTGGTTATTAGGGGAAGAATCACAGCTTACACGTCAAATCACACCAAGTCACAAACTAAAGTCACCACGCAACTCCTCTGTAAATTGACTGAGGCATACAATACATACCTAACTAACCCTACAACACTGAATCGCCAGAGATACTACGATGCCAAGAAAGAGAGAGACTCACACCTGCAGATCCTAGACCATAAGTTTAATATACACCGACAGGGGAGGTTTTACAGACATGGGAATAAGGCCGTCAGACTTCTGGCAAACTTGGTGAAACTACACACACCTAAATCCATCATAACTGCAATCAAATCTGGGTCACACCTTAAGACAGACACCAAAGATATAATGAAGGAATTCACAACATACTACAAATCACTATACACTAGTCAAAATACAAAGGCAGAGGACAAACACACATTTTGGAGTAAAGTTACCATACCCCAACTAACTGAAACACAGAGAGATATTCTTAACTCGCCCATACATATACAGGAAGTGCTGAAAGCCATTGGTACCTCAAAAATAGGTAAAGCTGCAGGACCAGACTCCCTCCCTATTGAATATTACAAGATCCTTAGCACCGATATAGCCCCAGTGCTAGCTTCCACCTACACTAGCTATCTGTTAGGAAAATCTACCCCAGATGCGAGATTAACCGACGCTAACATCTGTATTCTACCAAAGCCAAACAGAGACCATACACTGACCTCCTCATATAGACCGATATCTTTGCTCAACAGCGATTATAAATTATATACCAAAATCTTGGCAAGCAGGTTGGCGAACATACTGCCAGATCTGGTGCACCCAGACCAAACTGGCTTCATTAAGAATAGATCCTCAGTAATTAACATTAGGAAAACACTTGCTGTCATAGCTCACTACTGCAACTCATATTATACAGAACATCAAAAACCCATTGTAGATGCATGTTTACTCGCCATCGACGCCGAAAAAGCGTTCGATAGAATAGAATGGGACCACCTCTATACCTCTTTAGAACAGTTTGCATACATGGGCACTTCCTTCAAGCACTCCAACAACTCTACACTTCACCCTCAGCTTCCATACTCATTAATGGTCAAATATCCCCCTCATTCCGCCTAGAAAGAGGAACCAGACAAGGATGCCCCCTGTCGCCACTACTCTTCAATTTGGCAATTGAGCCCCTGGCATGCTACATCCGCCAACATAGTGAGGGCCTAAAAATTCACAGACAGACTGTACACTTATCTTTATATGCTGATGACCTCCTATTATATGTCCCCAATCCACACACTAACCTACCCAAAATATTACGCATCTTAGAACTATTCAGTAATGTTTCCGGTTATAAAATCAACATAGACAAATCCGAATTAACATGGCTACGTAATACAAATAAAACACAACTGCAGGGCATTGACTTTAAAGTAATTAAGGGCACCTTCACATACCTGGGAATACATCTCCATATCGATGTGAACAAATTGTACCACCTAAATATAGGCAGAACAATAACTCACATTCAAAATCAGATGACAGGCTGGAGGAACCTACCTTTATCACTCACGGGTAGAACCCAACTCCTGAAAATGATTATACTACCAAAATTACTTTATCCCCTACAGATGCTACCTCTCTTACTGACCAAACGAGATCTTAGCACCTTGTCGGCTCTGTTTGGCAAATTTGTCTGGCAACATAGAAAACCGAGAATTAATAGACTTCATCTGGCAATGCCAGTTAGGGCGGGTGGACTTGGTCTCCCTAATCTTCAATGGTACAATTGGGCATCTCTATCTAAGATAGTGGTGGGGTGGCTGACCCAATCAAATTACTTCTCTCCTCCTGTGGAAAGAGAACTCCTAACACCCATACACCCGGCCTTTCTGCCACACACATTGGTGGCGACACTTCCCCCACACATAAAGCAAAACATACTTTTCAGAGACCCGCTGAGAGCCTGGGCCAAACTATGCAAAACATGGGGGATAAAGTTCACACTTAGCAAATACTTACCGCTCCAAGGGAACCCTAACTTCATTCCAGGGTATACCACAACTGTCTTTCAACACTGGGAACAAAAGGGTTTGACCACGGTAGCACAACTGATTAACCCCCTGACACATCAGATGCACCCCTTCAACGACCTACGAACGCAGTACGCCCTCCCTATCACACACAGATTCGCTTATTTCCAGAGTAGACACTATGTGCAAAGCCTACTGACAGAGGGATTGGCTTCCCTAGACATAGCCAAGATTACTTCCCTCTGCAACATGGCAGCTCAAGGACAACACTCCATATCCCCCATTTACAAACTGATAGTCGCACATCACGAACCACAAACAATGCATGGCATCACTACTAAGTGGCAAGAGCAGAGGATCCCTGAAGTCACGGAAAAACATATCACACAGAGCATAACTAGAGTCAGAGTAGCCACCCTTTCAGAGAGCCTACGAGAAACGCAAACTAAATTACTGCACCATGCATATATAACACCCCACATCCGATCCAAATGGGTTCAGGATGCTATAGATGAGTGCCCTAAGTGCTCAGCTCATACCCCAGACTTGGTACACCTGGTATGGGACTGCCCGAAACTGCGGAGATTTTGGGGCAAGACCAGATTTTGGCTGTCAAAAGTACTCACTACAGATATAACTATAACGGTAGCTAATATATTCCTTTTTCAAGACACCTCTCCATCTCCCAACCACCAGAGGTTCTTTAACCTCGTGGTGCTCATGGCTAGGAGATTGATCCTGCAATACTGGGTTAAAAATAGAGAACCCCCCTTCAAAAAACTAACTCGCGCAATATACCAGCAATTCCTGGCAGAACTTGCAGACACGCAAAGTGACCAAGATGCTAGAATTAAATCATTTATGAACAATTGGGATGCATACATTATGTACCTACCGAAGGGCCTCAGGAAAAAAGTATTACGTCCCTTTGAACACTCTGTGTTTATGCTGACTGAAAACTTGCGTGGACGGTGGTACACCTCAGAATCTGACTCTGACTCTTAAACTGACCATGACTGACTGACTTGAAGGACCCTTGGTCAAGTAAGGAGACCCATGGACGGGGACCACAGCCATCCGCCGTAGCAGAAGCCTGAATATAATTACACTTACATAGCGAAGGTACCTAGATGATTTTATGTCTCACGTTTTGTATCTGGTGTTAATCATTGGCAATACTGCATCTGATTTTAGGGATGTTCAAGGTTTTTCAATATTTGCAAACTATGTAACAGACCTGCACACGCACAATCATATTTAACGCAGGATGTGACTTACATGGGTATTGATGAAGTATTCACCAATGTGCGGTTGGTGCTTAGGAGTAAATTTCTAATATACCTCGAAATGTATAATCTTACAATGTCACTGATCTCTTTGATGCTGATTGCCATTATCTCTTACCTAATTATTTATCTTATTCTTATTCTTATTTTATTTTAATTATTTTATTTTATTTTTAGTTAGTTATTTTCTTTTTTTTTTTCTTCTTGTTATTGAGGTTATGTTTTGTTATAACTGTTTTAAGTACAAAAAGGGGCCTGACCGCCTCACATGGCTCAAGAAAAGACTTTATGAACTTAGAACAGACCCAGCCGCATTGAAAAGTCTATACTATGTTATACACTGTTGTGTCAAATGATGAATATAATTGTGTAATGCTATGTGATGCTGATCGGGTTTACCCTGAGAAAAATTTCAAAAATAAAGTTATTTAAAAAAAAAAAGATCAAAGTATTAAATCTCAACAAAACCAATTTATTAACAGTATAGAATTCATTTTAAAAATAAGTTTTCTTTTTGATAACGAATTTCATCTTCAAATCAAGGGAACAGCTATGGGCACAAGGTTTGCTCCCAGTTATGCTAATTTATTCATAGGATTCTTTGAAGAAAATTTTCTAGAACCTTGTGCTCTATAGATGTTTAATAGATGACGTCTTCATCATCTGGAAAGGAGACAGTGAACTATTAGAATTATTTTTGGAAGATCTAAACAACAACAATCTTGGCCTTAGCTTTACACATGAGTTAAGCAATCATTTGATAAATTTTTTGGATATAGAGGTGGAAATAATAGATAAAACTATAAAAACTAAAACTTATTTTCTTTTTAATGACACAATGATGTAAGAATTTACACTTAAACAAAGAAGGATCTTATGTTAAAAACTATTCACATCTAAAAATTAATATATACATGTATCAATAATCGGCCCTGTGTAAATGAATCTATATACAATCTTCTGTATATCTATCATAACCCTCCAGGAACAGACAACAATACTCCCTTCATAAATAAACAATCACACATTTATTAACCCTTTAAGGACACAGCTTTCAGTTTGCTCAATTGTTTTATGACGGAAAAATTCCGTCATATGTCCTTAAGAGGTTAAAGAAAGATAAATAACAAGATTACTTGTTATTGTTTACAAGGTTAAAACACAGAAAACTATTTAACAGAGAAATAATAAATAAAATATTACCCCGTTTGCTTCTGTGGGAGGACTTTAAGTCATGGAGTAACTTGATGTTTTCCCTTCCGAGAGGCACTCTAACTTACTCTATCCTCATCCTGATTCTTATACCCTTTAAGACTGCTGACAATATACTTTTTGCCATGTTCCAAATAAGGTGATCTGAACTATTATAAGCTTTTGCAACTCTCATCAATCCTTTCTTATCCATATATGATCTCAGCCCTTAGCATGCGTAACTGACCACCTCATCATTACATCATGCCTGATGTTAAAATAGTCAGAAGGACACAGTAACCTCTCTGTAACAATAAGGACACAATCTTTATACTCCTTAAAATCTTACAGTCCACCCCTTTGCTAGGCCTTATAGTGTAACGGCAAGGTTTAGCACATTACTCTTTAAACTATTCTATTAATACAGAAATTAACATAAACATAACAATTATACATTGAACAACAATTAATATCTTAAAAGTAAAATAGTACAATCGGATGCTGTAAAGTTCTTTTGTTCCGAAAATAATGGCATTGTCCTTGACTGTCATATTTTGCAAAAAAAAACAAACTTAAAAATAGATATTTCTTTGCCACATTTAACCCATTCTGTATAACTTTGTAACATTAGACTGGATCCTTTGTCCAATGCCATGTTAATACGTTCAGGATCATAATGTTTGTTTCAATGTTGTTGATTATCCTCATCATCTTCCAAAATATAGTTCAGTTACATACATTGACTTTGATAAGAAAATCAGGATCTCCATTTCAAGTTTTCTTAGTCAAACCCAAAGTACCTGTGCGGTTTTTGAAAATACAAAAAGAATTTCGTCCAGCAAAACCATCCATAATGAGTCATAACCACAATAGGACATGGATTTTCCCAACTTGAAGATATGTTGTCATCTTTCTGGTATTTCTTCATATTCTTTCTAAGAAAAATCAAATGCAGTATCTGTTAATTCATATATTTTTAAAATTGTTTAATCTAATACCATTTAAAGAGTTTTTTGTTTTCTTATTCGCTATTTCAAACAAATAAAACAGCAAGATTAACTTTATCCATAATACAAAAAGAACAAGCCATTTTAGGAACAAATGAACAACTTTTTTTAGTTATTAAAACTATTACATTCAAAAGGTCTAACATTTTGTCAAAATATGTTTTTATTTGAGCTTTACTCCTTACAATATTTTGAGCTACCAACAAATTTAAAGGTAACGTTTTGCCCATGTTGAAAGTTTAATACTACAAATTTTAGTTTATAATTGTTTATGGTATTACCCCTTTCTCTTCTCTTGTAAAGGTGTATCCAGTCCACAGGTTCATCCATTACTTGTGGGATATTCTCCTTCCCAACAGGAAGCTGCAAGAGGACACCCACAGCAGAGCTGTGTCTATATAGCTCCTCCCCTAACTGCCACCCCCAGTCATTCTCTTGCAGCTCTCGACAAGAAAGGAAGTATCAAGAGATATGGGGTGACAGTGTAGTTTTTACCTTCAATCAAAAGTTTGTTATTTTTAAACTGTACCGGAGTTGTACTGTTTTTCTCTCAGGCAGAAATTGGAAGAATTCTGCCTGGAGGTTTGATGATCTTAGCGGTTTGTAACTAAGGTCCATTGCTGTTCTCACACATAACTGAAGAGTATGGAAAGAAAACTTCAGTTGGGGGGACGGTCTGCAGATTACCTGCTTTGAGGTATGTTCAGTATATTTTTTTCTAGAGAGATGATAAGGTCTAGAAAATGCTGACAGTGCCTGGTATATTTGAGGTAAGCCTGATACAGGGATTTAACAGCGACTGGGATCATGCTTGCAAAAAAGGGTAATATTCATGTTAATACTCATATTACTTAGTGTAAAAACGTTTGCATGTTTTATAGAAAAAACGTTTCTTTCATGTAATTAGCAAGAGTCCATGAGCTAGTGACGTATGGGATATACATTCCTACCAGGAGGGGCAAAGTTTCCCAAACCTCAAAATGCCTATAAATACACCCCTCACCACACCCACAATTCAGTTTTTACAAACTTTGCCTCCGATGGAGGTGGTGAAGTAAGTTTGTGCTAGATTCTACGTTGATATGCGCTCCGCAGCAAGTTGGAGCCCGGTTTTCCTCTCAGCGTGCAGTGAATGTCAGAGGGATGTGAGGAGAGTATTGCCTATTTGAATGCAGTGATCTCCTTCTAAGGGGTCTATTTCATAGGTTCTCTGTTATCGGTCGTAGAGATTCATCTCTTACCTCCCTTTTCAGATCGACGATATACTCTTATATATACCATTACCTCTGCTGATTCTCGTTTCAGTACTGGTTTGGCTTTCTACAAACATGTAGATGAGTGTCCTGGGGTAAGTAAATCTTATTTTCTGTGACACTCTAAGCTATGGTTGGGCACTTTGTTTATAAAGTTCTAAATATATGTATTCAAACATTTATTTGCCTTGACTCAGAATGTTCAACTTTCCTTATTTTTCAGACAGTCAGTTTCATATTTGGGATAATGCATTTGATTTAATCATTTTTCTTACCTTCAAAAATTTGACTTTTTTCCCTGTGGGCTGTTAGGCTCGCGGGGGCTGAAAATGCTTCATTTTATTGCGTCATTCTTGGCGCAGACTTTTTTGGCGCAAAAATTCTTTTCCGTTTCCGGCGTCATACGTGTCGCCGGAAGTTGCGTCATTTTTTGACGTTATTTTGCGCCAAAAATGTCGGCGTTCCGGATGTGGCGTCATTTTTGGCGCCAAAAAGCATTTAGGCGCCAAATAATGTGGGCGTCTTATTTGGCGCTAAAAAATATGGGCGTCGCTTTTGTCTCCACATTATTTAAGTCTCATTTTTCATTGCTTCTGGTTGCTAGAAGCTTGTTCTTTGGCATTTTTTCCCATTCCTGAAACTGTCATTTAAGGAATTTGATCAATTTTTGCTTTATATGTTGTTGTTTTTTCTCTTACATATTGCAAGATGTCTCACGTTGCATCTGAGTCAGAAGATACTACAGGAAAATCGCTGTCTAGTGCTGGATCTACCAAAGCTAAGTGTATCTGTGGTAAACTTTTGGTAGCTATTCCTCCAGCTGTTGTTTGTATTGATTGTCATGACAAACTTGTTAATGCAGATAATATTTCCTTTAGTAAAGTACCATTGCCTGTTGCAGTTCCTTCAACATCTAAGGTGCAGAATGTTCCTGATGACATAAGAGATTTTGTTTCTGAATCCATAAAGAAGGCTATGTCTGTTATTTCTCCTTCTAGTAAACGTAAAAAATCTTTTAAAACTTCTCTCCCTACAGATGAATTTTTAAATGAACATCATCATTCTGATTCTGATGACTCTTCTGGTTCAGAGGATTCTGTCTCAGAGGTTGATGCTGATAAATCTTCATATTTATTTAAAATGGAATTTATTCGTTCTTTACTTAAAGAAGTTCTAATTGCTTTAGAAATAGAGGATTCTGGTCCTCTTGATACTAATTCTAAACGTTTGGATAAGGTATTTAAATCTCCTGTGGTTATTCCAGAAGTTTTTCCTGTTCCTAATGCTATTTCTGCAGTAATTTCCAAAGAATGGGATAAATTGGGTAATTCATTTACTCCTTCTAAACGTTTTAAGCAATTATATCCTGTGCCGTCTGACAGATTAGAATTTTGGGACAAAATCCCTAAAGTTGATGGGGCTATTTCTACCCTTGCTAAACGTACTACTATTCCTACGTCAGATGGTACTTCGTTTAAGGATCCTTTAGATAGGAAAATTGAATCCTTTCTAAGAAAAGCTTATCTGTGTTCAGGTAATCTTCTTAGACCTGCTATATCTTTGGCTGATGTTGCTGCAGCTTCAACTTTTTGGTTGGAAACCTTAGCGCAACAAGTAACACATCATGATTCTCATGATATTATTATTCTTCTTCAGCATGCTAATAATTTTATCTGTGATGCCATCTTTGATATTATCAGGGTTGATGTTAGGTTTATGTCTCTAGCTATTTTAGCTAGAAGAGCTTTATGGCTTAAGACTTGGAATGCTGATATGGCTTCTAAATCAACTCTACTTTCCATTTCTTTCCAGGGTAACAAATTATTTGGTTCTCAGTTGGATTCTATTATTTCAACTGTTACTGGTGGGAAAGGAACTTTTTTACCACAGGATAAAAAATCTAAGGGTAAAAACAGAGCTAATAATCGTTTTCGTTCCTTTCATTTCAACAAAGAACAAAAACCTGATCCTTCATCCTCAGGAGCAGTTTCAGTTTGGAAACCATCTCCAATCTGGAATAAATCCAAGCCAGCCAGAAAGACAAAGCCTGCTTCTAAGTCCACATGAAGGTGCGGCCCTCATTCCAGCTCAGCTGGTAGGGGGCAGGTTACGTTTTTTCAAAGAAATTTGGATCAATTCTGTTCACAATCTTTGGATTCAGAACATTGTTTCAGAAGGGTACAGAATTGGTTTCAAGATGAGACCTCCTGCAAAGAGATTTTTTCTTTCCCGTGTCCCAGTAAATCCAGTAAAAGCTCAAGCATTTCTGAATTGTGTTTCAGATCTAGAGTTGACTGGAGTAATTATGCCAGTTCCAGTTCAGGAACAGGGGATGGGGTTTTATTCAAATCTCTTCATTGTACCAAAGAAGGAGAATTCCTTCAGACCAGATCTGGATCTAAAAATATTGAATCGTTATGTAAGGATATCAACGTTCAAGATGGTAACTGTAAGGACTATCTTGCCTTTTGTTCAGCAAGGGAATTATATGTCCACAATAGATTTACAGGATGCATATCTGCATATTCTGATTCATCCGGATCATTATCGGTTCCTGAGATTCTCTTTTCTGGACAAGCATTACCAGTTTGTGGCTCTGCCGTTTGGCCTTGCTACAGCTCCAAGAATTTTTACAAAGGTTCTCGGTGCCCTTCTGTCTGTAATTAGAGAACAGGGTATTGTGGTATTTCCTTATTTGGACGATATCTTGGTACTTGCTCAGTCTTTACATTTAGCAGAATTTCATACGAATCGACTTGTGTTGTTTCTTCAAGATCATGGTTGGAGGATCAATTTACCAAAAAGTTCATTGATTCCTCAGACAAGGGTAACCTTTCTGGGTTTCCAAATAGATTCAGTGTCCATGACTCTGTCTTTAACAGACAAGAGGTGTCTAAAACTGATGGCAGCTTGTCGAAACCTTCAGTCACAATCATTCCCTTCGGTAGCCTTATGCATGGAGATTCTAGGTCTTATGACTGCTGCATCGGACGCGATCCCCTTTGCTCGTTTTCACATGCGACCTCTTCAGCTTTGTATGCTGAATCAATGGTGCAAGGATTGCACAAAGATATCTCAATTAATATCTTTAAAACCGATTGTTCGACACTCTCTAACGTGGTGGACAGATCACCATCGTTTAATTCAGGGGGCTTCTTTTTTGCTTCCAACCTGGACTGTAATTTCAACAGATGCAAGTCTCTCAGGTTGGGGAGCTGTGTGGGGATCTCTGACGGCACAAGGAGTTTGGGAATCTCAGGAGGTGAGATTACCGATCAATATTTTGGAACTCCGTGCAATTTTCAGAGCTCTTCAGTTTTGGCCTCTTCTGAAGAGAGAATCATTCATTTGTTTTCAGACAGACAATGTCACAACTGTGGCATACATCAATCATCAAGGAGGAACTCACAGTCCTCTGGCTATGAAAGAAGTATCTCGAATTTTGGTTTGGGCGGAATCCAGCTCCTGTCTAATCTTTGCGGTTCATATCCCAGGTGTAGACAATTGGGAAGCGGATTATCTCAGTCGCCAAATGTTGCATCCGGGCGAATGGTCTCTTCACCCAGAGGTATTTCTTCAGATCGTTCAAATGTGGGACCTTCCAGAAATAGATTTGATGGCGTCCCATCTAAACAAGAAACTTCCCAGGTATCTGTCCAGATCCCGGGATCCTCAGGCGGAGGCAGTGGATGCATTATCACTTCCTTGGAAGTATCATCCTGCCTATATCTTTCCGCCTCTAGTTCTTCTTCCAAGAGTAATCTCCAAGATTCTGAAGGAATGCTCGTTTGTTCTGCTGGTAGCTCCGGCATGGCCTCACAGGTTTTGGTATGCGGATCTTGTCCGGATGACCTCTTGCCAACCGTGGACTCTTCCGTTAAGACCAGACCTTCTGTCACAAGGTCCTTTTTTCCATCAGGATCTGAAATCCTTAAATTTAAAGGTATGGAGATTGAACGCTTGATTCTTCGTCAAAGAGGTTTCTCTGACGCTGTGATTAATACTATGTTACAGGCTCGTAAATCTGTATCTAGAGAGATATATTATAGAGTCTGGAAGACTTATATTTTTTGGTGTATTTCTCATCATTTTTCTTGGCATTCTTTTAGAATTCCGAAAATTTTACAGTTTCTTCAGGATGGTTTAGATAAAGGTTTATCCGCAAGTTCTTTGAAAGGACAAATCTCTGCTCTTTCTGTTCTTTTTCACAGAAAGATTTCTATTCTTCCTGATATTCATTGTTTTGTACAAGCTTTGGTTCGTATAAAACCTGTCATTAAGTCAATTTCTCCTCCTTGGAGTTTGAATTTGGTTCTGGGGGCTCTTCAAGCTCCTCCGTTTGAACCTATGCATTCATTGGACATTAAATTACTTTCTTGGAAAGTTTTGTTCCTTTTGGCCATCTCTTCTGCCAGAAGAGTTTCTGAATTATCTGCTCTTTCTTGTGAGTCTCCTTTTCTGATTTTTCATCAGGATAAGGCGGTGTTGCGAACTTCTTTTGAATTTTTACCTAAAGTTGTGAATTCAAACAACATTAGTAGAGAAATTGTGGTTCCTTCATTATGTCCTAATCCTAAGAATTCTAAGGAGAAATCGTTGCATTCTTTGGATGTTGTTAGAGCTTTGAAATATTATGTTGAAGCTACTAAATCTTTCAGAAAGACTTCTAGTCTATTTGTTATCTTTTCCGGTTCTAGAAAAGGCCAGAAAGCTTCTGCCATTTCTTTGGCATCTTGGTTGAAATCTTTAATTCATCTTGCCTATGTTGAGTCGGGTAAAACTCCGCCTCAGAGAATTACAGCTCATTCTACTAGGTCAGTTTCTACTTCCTGGGCGTTTAGGAATGAAGCTTCGGTTGATCAGATTTGCAAAGCAGCAACTTGGTCCTCTTTGCATACTTTTACTAAATTCTACCATTTTGATGTATTTTCTTCTTCTGAAGCAGTTTTTGGTAGAAAAGTACTTCAGGCAGCGGTTTCAGTTTGAATCTTCTGCTTATGTTTTTCGTTAAACTTTATTTTGGGTGTGGATTATTTTCAGCAGGAATTGGCTGTCTTTATTTTATCCCTCCCTCTCTAGTGACTCTTGTGTGGAAAGATCCACATCTTGGGTAATCATTATCCCATACGTCACTAGCTCATGGACTCTTGCTAATTACATGAAAGAAAACATAATTTATGTAAGAACTTACCTGATAAATTCATTTCTTTCATATTAGCAAGAGTCCATGAGGCCCGCCCTTTTTTTGGGGTGGTTATGATTTTTTTGTATAAAGCACAATTATTCCAATTCCTTATTTTATATGCTTTCGCACTTTTTTCTTATCACCCCACTTCTTGGCTATTCGTTAAACTGAATTGTGGGTGTGGTGAGGGGTGTATTTATAGGCATTTTGAGGTTTGGGAAACTTTGCCCCTCCTGGTAGGAATGTATATCCCATACGTCACTAGCTCATGGACTCTTGCTAATATGAAAGAAATGAATTTATCAGGCAAGTTCTTACATAAATTATGTTTTTTTCTCTGAGGGTGATAAATCTTTATTTGGGGCCTAGTTTTCCACATGGCTTGTTAGATCACTACCAGGAGTACTTTTTTAAGGCCCTCTCACATCGAGTGCATGGTGGGAGGGGCCTATTTTCGCGCTCTAAATGCGCAGTTGATATTCAGACTGAGACATCCAGCTTCCCTAAAGGAGTCCTCTGGCATCTAGGGCCACTATAGAGGGTTTCTTTCCTGCAAAAATCGTGTTTAAGGGCAGGTAGGAGCCACAGCAGAGCTGTGGCAGTGTGTTTGACTGTTTTTTTAACGGTTTTACCGTTTTTCTAATCCGGTTTAGGGCCTAAGGGGTTAATCATCCATTTGCAAGTGGGTGCAATGCTGCTTTAGTCTCTTATACACACTGTAAAAATGTCCTAGAGTTTACTACTTTTTAACACTGTTTTGCAGTTTATGTGGTAGTTTTTTTCTCTTAAAGGCACAGTACCGTTTTTGTTTAATTGCTTTTTCACATTTATTAAAGTGTTTTCCAAGCTTGCTGGTCTCATTACTAGTCTGTTAAACATGTCTGACATAGAGGAAACTCCTTGTTCATTATGTTTAGAAGCCCTCTTAGAATGTGTGCCAAATGCACTGACCTTTCTATAAGTTACAAAGACCATATTATGGGTTTTAAAGATTTATCACCAGAGGTTTCTCAGACTGACAAAAGGGAGGTTAAACCACCTAGCTCTCCCAATGTGTCAGAACCTATATCTCCCGCGCAAGTGACGCCAAGTACTTCTGGCGCATCCAATGCGTTTACCTTACAAGACATGGCAGCAGTTATGAATCATACCCTCACAGAGGTATTGTCCAAACTGCCAGGGTTACAAGGAAAGCGAGACAGCTCTGGGGCTAGAACAAATACAGAGCTTTCTGACGCTTTAGTAGCTATGTCTAATATACCCTCACAATGTACAGAAGCCGAAGCAGCAGAGCTTCTATCTGTGGGTGACATTTCTGATTCAGGGAAGGCGTTACTTCAGTCTGACTCTGAAATGACAGCATTTAAATTTAAGCTTGAATACCTCCGCTTGTTGCTAAGGGAGGTTTTAGCAACTCTGGATGACTGTGACATCATTGTAGTCCCAGAGAGATTGTGTAAAATGGACAAATACTTTGCAGTGCCTGTTTACACTGATGTTTTTCAAATGCCTAAGAGGTTTTCAGAAATTATTACAAAGGAATGGGATAGACCAGGTGTACCGTTCTCTCCCCCTTTCTTTTAAAAAGATGTTTCCCATAGATGCCGCTACACGGGACTCGTGGCAGACGGTCCCTAAGGTGGAGGGAGCAGTCTCTACCCTAGCTAAGCGTACAACTATCCCCGTCGAGGACAGTTGTGCTTTCCTAGATCCAATGGATAAAAAATTAGAGGGTTTCCTTAAGAAAATCTTTATACAACAAGGTTTTATTCTCCAGCCTCTTGCATGCATTGCCCCAGTCACTGCTGCAGCAGCTTTCTGGTTCAAGTCTCTTGAAGAGTCTCTACAGGTGGAGACCCCGTTGGATGATATGCTAGACAGGCTTAAAGCTCTTAAGTTAGCCAATTCATTTATTTCTGACACCGTTTTTCATTTAACAAAGCTAACTGCTAAGAATTCAGGTTTTGCCATTCAGGCGCGTAGGGCGCTATGGCTTAAATCCTGGTCAGCTGACGTTACTTCAAAGTCTAAGCTTCTCAACATTCCCTTCAAAGGGCAGACCTTATTCGGGCCTGGACTGAAGGAGATCATTTCTGATATTACTGGAGGAAAAGGCCACGCCCTTCCCCAGGACAGGTCCAACAAATTAAGGACCAAACGGACTAATTTTCGTTCCTTTCGAAACTTCAAAAGTGGCGCAGCTTCAACTTCCTCTACTGCAAAACAAGAAGGAAATTTTGCCCAGTCCAAGCCAGTCTGGAGACCTAACCAGGCTTGGAACAAGGGAAAGCAGGCCAAAAAACCTGCTGCTACCTCTAAGACAGCATGAAGGAGTAGCCCCCGATCTGGGACCGGATCTAGTTGGGGGCAGACTTTCTCTCTTCGCCCAGGCTTGGGCAAGAGACGTCAAGGATCCCTGGGCTCTGGAGATTGTTTCCCAGGGATATCTTCTGGATTTCAAAGCCTCATCTCCAAAGGGGAGATATCATCTCTCACATTTATCTGCAAACCAGATAAAGAAAGAGGCATTCTTAAGTTGTGTTCAAGACCTTCTGGTTATCGGAGTGATCCACCCAGTTCCAAGGGAGGAACAGGGGCAAGGATTCTATTCAAATCTGTTTATAGTTCCCAAAAAAGAGGGAACTTTCAGACCAATCTTGGATCTCAAGATCCTAAACAAATTTCTCAGGGTCCCATCCTTCAAGATGGAGACTATTCGAACCATCCTACCTATGATCCAGGAGGGTCAATATATGACTACCGTGGACTTAAAGGATGCTTATCTCCACATTCCGAGATCATCATCAGTTTCTCAGGTTTGCCTTCCTAGACAGGCATTACCAGTTTGTGGCTCTTCCCTTCATGTTAGCCACAGCACCAAGAATCTTTACGAAGGTTCTAGGGTCCCTATGAGGCATAGCGGTGGCTCCTTACCTAGACGACATTCTGATACAGGCGTCGAATTTTCAAGTCGCCAAGTCCCATATGGACATTGTTCTGGCATTCCTGAGGTCTCATGGGTGGAAGGTGAACGAAGAAAAGAGTTCTCTCTCCCCTCTCACAAGAGTTTCCTTCCTAGGAACTCTGATAGATTTAGTAGAAATTAAGATTTTTCTGACAGAGGTCAGGTTGTCAAAGCTTCTAACTTCCTGCCGTGCTCTTTATTCCACTTCTCAGCCGTCAGTGGCTCAGTGTATGGAAGTAATCGGCTTAATGGTAGTGGCAATGGACATAGTTCCGTTTGCCCACCTACATCTCAGACCACTGCAACTTTGCATGCTCAATCAGTCGAATGGGGTTACACAGATTTGTCCCCTCTGCTAAATCTGGATCAAGAGACCAGGGATTCTCTTCTCTGGTGGCTATCTCAGGTCCATCTGTCCAGGGGAATGAGCTTCCGCAGGCCAGAATGGACTATAGTGACGACAGATGCCAGCCTTCTTGGCTGGGGCGCAGTCTGGAACTCCCTGAAGGCTTAGGGTTCATGGACTCAGGAGGAAGCCCTCCTTCCGATAAACATTCTGGAACTAAGAGCGATATTCAATGCTCTTCATGCTTGGCCTCAGCTAGCTGCGGTCAGGTTCATCAGATTTCAGTCGGACAACATCATGACTGTAGCCTATATCAACCATCAGGGGGGGTACAAGGAGCCCCCTGGCAATGTTGGAGGTTTCAAAGATAATTCTATGGGCAGAGGCTCACTCTTGCCATCTCTCAGCTATCCATATACCAGAAGTAGAGAACTGGGAGGCGGATTTTTTAAGTCGGCAGACTTTTCATCCGGGGGAGTGGGAGCTCCATCCGGAGGTATTTGCCCAGTTGATTCAACTATGGGGAAAACCAGAACTGGATCTCATGGCGTCTCGTCAGAACGCCAAGCTTCCTCGTTACGGGTCCAGGGATCCCAAGGCAACGCTGATAGATGCTCTAGCAGCGCCCTGGTCCTTCAGCCTGGCTTATGTGTTTCCACCGTTTCCTCTGCTCCCTCGTCTGATTGCCAAGATCAAGCAAGAGAGAGCTTCAGTGATTTTGATAGCTCCTGCGTGGCCACGCAGGACTTGGTATGCAGATCTGGTGGACATGTCATCCTTTCCACCACGGACTCTGCCGCTGAGGCAGGACCTTCTACTTCAAGGTCCTTTCAAACATCCAAATCTAATTTCTCTGCGTCTGCGTGCTTGGAGATTGAACGCTTGATTCTATCAAAGCGTGGTTTTTCCGAGTCGGTCATTGATACCTTAATTCAGGCTCGAAAGCCTGTCACCAGGAAAATCTATCATAAGATATGGTGTAAATATCTTCATTGGTGTAAATCCAAGGGTTACTCATCGAGTAAAGTCAGGATTCCTAGAATCTTATCCTTTCTCCAAGAGGGATTGGAGAAAGGATTGTCTGCTAGTTCCTTAAAGGGACAGATTTCTGCTCTGTCTATTCTTTTGCACAAACGACTGGCTGAGATTTCAGACATTCAGGCGTTTTGTCAGGCTTTGGTTAGAATCAAGCCTGTGTTTAAACCCGTTGCTCCGCCATGGAGTTTAAATTTAGTTCTTAAAGTTCTTCAAGGGGTTCTGTTTGAACCTTTGCATTCCATAGATATTAAACTTTTATCTTGGAAAGTTCTGTTTTTAGTAGCTATCTCCTCGGCTCGAAGAGTTTCGGAGTTATCTGCTTTACAGTGTGAATCCCCTTATCTGATTTTCCATGCAGATAAGGTAGTTTTGCGTACCAAACCTGGGTTTCTTCCTAAGGTAGTATCTAATAAGAACATAAATCAGGAGATTGTTGTTCCTTCATTATGTCCTAATCCTTCCTCAAAGAAGGAACGTCTTTTACACAATCTTGATGTGGTTCGTGCTTTAAAGTTTTATTTACAAGCTACGAAGGATTTTCGTCAAACATCTGCTTTGTTTGTTGTCTACTCTGGACAGAGGAGAGGCCAAAAGGCTTCGGCAAGTTCTCTTTCTTTTTGGCTGAGAAGCATAATCCGCTTTGCTTATGAGACTGCTGGCCAGCAGCCTCCTGAAAGAATTACAGCTCATTCCACTAGAGCGGTGGCTTCCACATGGGCTTTTAAAAATGAGGCCTCTGTTGAACAGATTTGTAAGGCGGCTACTTGGTCTTCGCTTCATACCTTTTCTAAATTCTAGAAATTTGATACTTTTGCTTCCTCGAAGGCTATTTTTGGGAGAAAGGTCTTACAGGCAGTGGTGCCTTCCGTTTAAGTGCCTGCCTTTTCCCTCCCTTCATCCGTATCCTAAAGCTTTGGTATTGGTATCCCACAAGTAATGGATGAACCCGTGGACTGGACACACCTTTACAAGAGAAAACAAAATGTATGCTTACCTGATAAATTTATTTCTCTTGTGGTGTATCCAGTCCACGGCCCGCCCTGTCATTTTAAGGAAGGTGTTTTTTATTTTTAAACTACAGTCACACCACTGCACCCTATAGTTTCTCCTTTTTTCTTGCTTGTCTTTGGTCGAATGACTGGGGGTGGCAGTTAGGGGAGGAGCTATATAGACAGCTCTGCTGTGGGTGTCCTCTTGCAGCTTCCTGTTGGGAAGGAGAATATCCCACAAGTAGTCGATGAACCCGTGGACTGGATACACCACAAGAGAAATAAATTTATCAGGTAAGCATAAATTTTGTTTTCTACCGCTCCTGATGATTGCGGTCTATAAGCAATATGTAATTTATGCTTAATCCCCAAAACTAATTAATTGTCTTGAAATATTTTCCCACTAAATGCAGGCTCATTATTACTTTCTACTACAAATGGCATTCCCATTTAGAGAAAAGCTCAAATAAAATAACCTTTGCAGCTATAAAAACTATTTGATTTGTTTTTGGGGGGAAAAAACACCTCAATCCCTTTTGTGAATACATCTATTACCACTAAACAATACATGTATCCTTCTGGTATTCTAGGTAAAACAAACAAAACAAAATAATAAAATCTATTTATATCTGTAACCAAGGTCCGTCAGAGGGAAAGTAAAAAAATTATTGATTCATAATGGCTGAAGAATTAAACTGCAGGCAAGCAAATTTCTAGAACATACTGAAAAAGAAAAAAAAATGTATCTTTCATTGGTGGCCACCATTACTAATTTCTCTGTATTTTTGTATCTGCAGAATAATGTCCGCCTATAGGAAGCAAATTAACGGCTAGATTTAGAGTTTTGTCGGTAACGACCCGCGTAGCTAACGCTGGCTTTTCCCCCCCGCACCTTTTAAATACCGCTGATATTTAGAGTTCACAGAAGGGCTGCGTTAGGCTCCAAAAAGGGAGCGTATAGCATATTTACCGCCATTGCAACTCAATACCAGCGGTGCTTACGGACGCGGCCAGCTTCAAAAACGTGCTCGTGCACGATTCCCCGATAGGAAACAATGGGGCAGTTTGAGCTGAAAAAAAACTAACACCTGCAAAAAAAGCAGCGTTCAGCTCCTAACGCAGCCCCATTGTTTCCTATGGGGAAACAGTTTCTAAGTCTGCACCTAACACTCTAACATGTACCCCGAGTCTAAACACCCCTAACCTTACGCTTATTAACCCCTAATCTGCCGCCCCCTGCATATTTTTTTAACCCCTAATCTGCCGCTCCGTACACCGCCGCAACCTACATTATACCTATGTACCCCTAATCTGCTGCCCCTAACACCGCCGACCCCTATATTATATTAATTAACCCCTAATCTGCCCCCCACAATGTCGCTGCCAGCTACCTACAATAATTAACCCCTAATCTGCCGACCGGACCTCACCGCTACTATAATAAAGTTATTAACCCCTAATCCGCCTCACTAACCCTATAATAAATATTATTAACCCCTAATCTGCCCTCCCTAACATCGCTGACACCTAACTTCAAGTATTAACCCCTAATCTGCCGACCGGACCTCACCGCTACTATAATAAATTTATTAACCCGTAAAGCTAAGTCTAACCCTAACACTAACACCCCCCTAAATTAAATATAATTTAAATCTAACGAAATAAATTAACTCTTATTAAATAAATTATTCCTATTTAAAGCTAAATACTTACCTGTAAAATAAACCCTAATATAGCTACAATATAAATAATAATTATATTGTAGCTATTTTAGGAATAATATTTATTTTGCAGGCAACTTTGTAATTATTTTAACCAGGTACAATAGCTATTAAATAGTTAAGAACTATTTAATAGCTACCTAGTTAAAATAATTACAAAATTACCTGTAAAATAAATCCTAACCTAACACTACACTATCAATAAATTAAATAAAATACCTACAATTATCTACACTTAAATCTAACAATACACTATCAATAAATTAATTAAATAAAATACCTACAAATAAATACAAATAAATAAACTAACTAAAGTACAAAAAACAAAAAAAGCTAAGTTACAAAAAATAAAAAAATTAATTACAAACATAATAAAAATATTACAACAATTTTAAGCTAATAACACCTACTCTAAGCCCCCTAATAAAATAACAAAGCCCCCCAAAATAAAAAAAAATGCCCTACCCTATTCTAAAATTAAAATAGAAACGCTCTTTTACCTTACCAGCCCTTAAAAGGGCCTTTTGCTGGGCATGCCCCAAAGAATTTAGCTCTTTTGCCTGTAAAAAAAACCCAAAACAATACCCCCCCCCAACATTACAACCCACCACCCACATACCCCTAATCTAACCCAAACCCCCCTTAAATAAACCTAACACTAAGCCCCTGAAGATCTTCCTACCTTATCTTCACCACACCGGGTATCACTGATCCGTCCAGAAGAGGGTCCGAAGTCTTCATCCAAGCCCAAGCGGGGGCTGGAGATCCATCATCCGGCTAAAGTCTTCTATCAAGCGGCAAGAAGAAGTCCAGAAGAGGCTCCAAAGTCTTCATCCTATCCGTGCAGAAGAGGAGATCCGGACCGGCAACTATCTTCATCCGATGACGAGCGGCTCCATCTTGAAGACCTCCGGCGCGGATCCATCCTCTTCTTCCGACGTCCTAAGACCGAATGAAGGTTCCTTTAAATGACGTCATCCAAGATGGCGTCCCTCGAATTCCGATTGGCTGATAGGATTCTATCAGCCAATCGGAATTAAGGTAGGAAAAATCTGATTGGCTGATGGAATCAGCCAATCAGATTCAAGTTCAATCCGATTGGCTGATCCAATCAGACAATCAGATTGAGCTCGCATTCTATTAATTAATTTATTGTAACTTAGGTTAGGATTTATTTTACAGGTAATTTTGTAATTATTTTAACTAGGTAGCTATTAAATAGTTCTTAACTATTTAATAGCTATTGTACCTGGTTAAAATAAATACAAAGTTGCCTGTAAAATAAATATAAATCCTAAAATAGCTACAATATAATTATTATTTATATTGTAGCTATATTAGGGTCTATTTTACAGGTAAGTATTTAGCTTTAAATAGGAATAATTTATTTAATAAGAGTTAATTTATTTTGTTAGATTTAAATTATATTTAACTTAGGGGGTGTTAGTGTTAGGGTTAGACTTAGCTTTAGGGGTTAATACATTTATTATAGTAGCGGTGAGGTCCGGTCGGCAGATTAGGGGTTAATACTTGAAGTTAGGTGTCGGCGATGTTAGGGAGGGCAGATTAGGGGTTAATACTATTTATTATAGGGTTATTGAGGCGGGAGTGAGGCGGATTAGGGGTTAATAACTTTATTATAGTAGCTAGCGGTGAGGTCCGGTCGGCAAATTAGGGGTTAATAATTGTAGGTAAGGTAGCAGTGACGTTGGTGACGGCAGATTAGGGGTTAATAAATATAATATAGGGGTCGGCGGTGTTAGGGGCAGCAGATTAGGGGTACATAGGGATAACGTAGGTTGCGGCGGTGTGCGGTCGGCAGATTAGGGGTTAAAATAATTTATTAGAGTGGCGGCGATGTGGGGGGGCCTCGGTTTAGGGGTACATAGGTAGTTTATGGGTGTTAGTGTACTTTAGAGCACAGTAGTTAAGAGCTTTATGAACCGGCGTTAGCCCAGAAAGCTCTTAACTCCTGACTTTTTTCTGTGGCTGGAGTCTTGTCGGTAGAGGCTCTACCGCTCACTTCAGCCAAGACTCTAAATACCGGCGTTAGGAAGATCCCATTGAAAAGATAGGATACGCAATTGACGTAAGGGGATCTGCGGTATGGAAAAGTCGCGGCTGCAAAGTGAGCGTTAGACCCTTACCTACAAGACTCTAAATACCAGCGGTAGCCCAAAACCAGCGTTAGGAGCCTCTAACGCTGGTTTTGACGGCTAACGCCAAACTCTAAATCTAGCCGTAAGTTTTTTGAAAGAATGAATCTATACATTCTAAATTTGACATTTGCCCATGATACTGGAATTGATAAAGGTTTCACTGCTAAATGCCATTCTTTTAACATCACATAAGGAATATAAGAATTTTGCAGACACCAAATCTGCTTTTTTTTTATGTAATTGCAGAAATCTCAGGTACCTCATTGAACTCCCATAATTTTATTTCTTTTGCAGCCTTTTTAGCACAAGCATCAGCTAAGCTATTTTGTTCATTATGTTCATCACTTTTAGTGTGAGCTTTTTCTTTAATTATTGCACATGGCAATTTACATTTATTTAGAAAATACCAAATATACTTTAACAGATTTGTATGTACCCAATGGTTTTCCATCACATGACTTAAAACCATTATACACATACAAAGGAAACATTGTCAGTGTGTTAACCACATATGCACTATCACTATAAATATTAATAGCATATCTGCTCAGTGTTCCAATGTACAACAACAGCAGCCAATTCAGCATATTGAGAAGAATGTATCTCACATGAATGCATATCTATTTTATCAGGTAAAATTATTGAAAAACCTGTATACGCTTTACCATCCTCATGATAAAATGAACCATCACAGTAAACATCTGCACTTTGCACCAAAACAGTTAAACGTGGATTGAGAGGAAAAGGAGAACAAAAGGAAGTGAATATTTATGTGGTTCACCTTCATATAGCAAGCATATTGGCAACAATGTTGTTTTCTTTGATGCAATGTCTATATTTATTTGTATCAACATCAGCACCCATTGTTGATAATCTTCTAGACAAAATAATACTGTTTCTTGGTTTCACAAGTAAGTTCAAAGAGAATGTAAACTGTGCAACAACACCTTTTGAAATCATGTTATGTAAAATGTTCTTATGTCCAGAATACTGACAACAAATGCTTCTCACATATGCAATACTTTCTTAAGATTTTTCCAAAGGTCGTGATGCATAGGTCACTGGTCTCAGCTTTCCAAACTTCACTTGACACAGCACTGCAGATAAAGTATTTTCTGTAGCAGCAACTTCTAAGTGAAACATTTTTTCCTGGGTCTTGTGGAAGCAACACTGTAGCATTAATTACAGCGTTTTTAAGTTCTCAAAGGTTTTTCTTTCATTTAATTGGCAAGAGTCCATGAGCTAGTGACGTATGGGATATACATTCCTACCAGGAGGGGCAAAGTTTCCCAAACCTCAAAATGCCTATAAATACACCCCTCACCACACCCACAATTCAGTTTTACAAACTTTGCCTCCCATGGAGGTGGTGAAGTAAGTTTGTGCTAGATTTCTACGTTGATATGCGCTTTGCAGCAGGCTGAAGCCCGGTTTTCCTCTCAGAGTGCAGTGAATGTCAGAGGAATGTGAAGAGTGTATTGCCTATTTGAGTACCATGGTCTTCCTCTAGGGGATCTATTTCATAGGTTCTCTGTTATCGGTCGTAGAGATTTCTTCTCCTACCTCCCTTTTCAGATCGACAATATTCTCTTATATACCATTACCTCTACTGATTCTCGTTTCAGTACTGGTTTGGCTATCTACTATATGTAGATGAGTGTCTTAGGGTAAGTAAGTCTTATTTTATTCATGACACTCTAAGCTATGGTTGGGCACTTTATATGTAAAGTTCTAAATATATGTGTTAAACTTATATTTGCCATGATTCAGGATAATCAGTATTCCTTCTTTCAGACTGTCAGTTTCATTTTTTTGGGAAAATGCAAATGAATTTATATTTTTCTTACCTTAAAAATTGACTTATTTTCTAAATTGCGGGCTGTTAGGCTCGCGGGTGCAGAAAATGCTTCAATTTATTGCGTAATTTTTAGTGCAAGACTTTTTTGGCACAAAAATTTCTTCATATCCGGCGTCATAGTTGACGCCGGAAGTTTTCACATGGTTGCATAATTTTTGACGTATGTGTGTTGCGGACGTTTTTGCTCGCAAAAAATATGGGGCGTCATTCTTGGCGCCAAAAAATGTGGGCGTTATACTTGGCGCCAAAAATGTGGGCGTCATACTTGGCGCCAGTTTTTTTCACATTATTTCAGTCTCACTTTTTAGTTGCTTCTGGTTTCTAGAGGCTTGTTTTGTTTTGCATTTTTTCCCATTCCTGAAACTGTCATTTAAGGAATTTGATAATTTTGCTTTATATGTTGTTTTTTCTATTACATATTGCAAGATGTCACTACCTGACCCTGGATCAGAATCTACTTCTGGAAAGACGCTGCCTGATGTCGGTTCTACCAAAACTAAGTGCATTTGTTGTAAACTTTTGGTAACTGTTCCTCCGGCTGTAGTTTGTATTAGTTGTCATGATAAACTATCAAACGCAGATAATATTTCCATTAGTAATAATCCATTACCTGTTGTTGTTCCTTCAACATCTAATGTTCAGGATGTTCCTGTTAATGTAAGAGAATTTGTTTCTAATTCTATTCAGAAGGCTCTGTCTGTTATTCCTCCTTCTAGTAAACGTAAGAGGTCTTTTAAAACTTTTTAAATGACCGCCATCATTCTGACTTATTTATTTCTGATGAGGATCTATCTGGTTCAGAAGATTCTGCCTCAGATATTGACACTGATAAATCTTCATATTTGTTTTAAATGGAGTTTATTTGTTCTTTACTTAAAGAAGTGTTGATTGCATTAGATATGGAGGAGTCTAGTCCTCTTGATATTAAAACTAATAAGCGTTTAAATTCAGTTTTTAAACCTCATGTAGTTATTCCAGAAGTTTTTCCAGTTCCTGATGCTATTTCAGAAGTAATTTCTAGGGAATGGAATAGTCTGGGTACTTCATTTACTCCTTCTCCAAGGTTTAAGAAATTGTACCCTTTGCCATCTGATAGATTAGAGTTTTGGGGAAAAATCCCCAAAGTTGATGGGGCTATCTCTACTCTTGCTAAACGTACTACTATTCCTACGGCAGATAGTACTTCTTTTAAGGATCCTTTAGATAGGAAGCTTGAATCCTTTCTAAGGAAGGCTTATTTATGTTCAGGTAATCTTCTTAGACCTGCTATTTCTTTGGCTGATGTTGCTGCAGCTTCCTCCCTCTGGTTGGAGGCTTTAGCGCAACAAGTGTCAGACCATAATGCTTATAGCATTGTTAAACTTCTTCAACATGCTAATAACTTTGTTTGTGATGCCATTTTTGATATCATTAGAATTGATGTCAGGTATATGTCTAGCTATTTTAGCTAGAAGAGCTTTATGGCTTAAGTCTTGGAATGCAGATATGACTTCTAAGTCAACTTTGCTTTCCCTTTCTTTCCAGGGTAATAAATTATTTGGTTCTCAGTTGGATTCAATCATTTCAACTGTTACTGGGGGGAAGGGAGCCTTTTTGCCTCAGGACAAAAAATCTAAAGGTAAATATAGGGCTGCTAATCGTTTTCGTTCCTTTTGTCAGAATAAGGAACAAAAGCCTGACCCTTCCCCTAAAGGAACAGTTTCCGTTTGGAAACCTTCTCCAGTCTGGAATAAATCAAAGCCTTTTAGAAAGTCAAAACCAGCTCCCAAATCCACATGAAGGTGCGGCCCTCATTCCAGCACAGCTGGTAGGGAGCAGGTTACGATTTTTCAGAGATGTTTGGATCAATTCGATTCAAAGTCTTTAGATTCAGAACATTGTTTCACAAGGGTACAGAATAGGTTTCAAGGTAAGACCGCCTGTGAGAAGATTCTTTCTCTCACGCATTCCAGTAAACCCAGTAAAGGCTCAGGCATTTCTGAAATGTGTTTCAGACCTAGAGTCGGCTGGGGTAATTGTGCCAGTTCCAGTTCTGGAATGGGGTCTGGGGTTTTACTCAAATCTGTTCATTGTACCAAAGAAGGAGAATTCCTTCAGACCAGTTCTGGATCTAAAAGTATTGAATCGTTATGTAAGGATACCAACATTCAAAATGGTGACTATAAGGACTATTCTGCCTTTTGTTCAGCAAGGCCATTATATGTCTACAATAGACTTACAGGATGCATATCTTCATATTCCAATCCATCCAGATCACTATCAGTTTCTGAGATTCTCTTTTCTAGACAAGCATTGCCAGTTTGTTGCTCTTCCATTTGGCCTAGCAACAGCTCCAAGGATCTTTTCAAAGGTTCTCGGTGCCCTTCTCTCTGTAATCAGAGAACAGGGTATTGCGGTATTTCCTTATTTGGATGATATCTTGGTACTTGCTCAGTCTTTACATTCTGCAGAATCTCATACGAATCAACTTGTGTTGTTTCTTCAAAGACATGGTTGGAGGATCAATTTACCAAAGAGTTCCTTGATTCCTCAGACAAGGGTAACCTTTTTGGGTTTCCAAATAGATTCAGTGTCCATGACTTTGTCTCTAACAGAAAAGAGACGTCTGAAATTGGTTTCAGCTTGTCGAAACCTTCAGTCTCAATCATTCCCTTCGGTAGCTTTGTGCATGGAAATTCTAGGTCTCATGACTGCTGCATCGGACGCGATCCCTTTTGCTCGTTTTCACATGAGACCTCTCCAGCTTTGTATGCTGAACCAATGGTGCAGGGATTATACAACGATATCGCAATTAATGGGGGGGCGTGTCCAGGCAGTGCCGGGAGAGGATGCAAAAACAGAGCTCTCTAGCCTAGGATTTTCTATACATCAAATCTCATCGAAATTACTCAGTATTTGTTGCAAAATATCGCTTAGCCACCTAGATGAATACTGGATGATCACGAAATTACCAAGCTCTGAGACATTTTTCTTGTTAATACCCGGATCCAGGCTACTGAGGCCTCAAGGCCTAGGACCACCTCCACCCTCTCCCGGTGCTCCGAATATAGCAATTAACTTCGGACAATCTTATAACTAAAGTATAATTACATGTTTGGTAGCACATCAACTACTCCAATCCCGGATACCTAGAAGATAAAGTTAAAGAAGAGAGGCGATTTCAATTGCACCCATTATACTGGTCTAAAATGGAGGCGGAAATTCTCGCTGTATTTGCCACACTGGAGCGTATCATGGACTTGCAATTTGATGACTTACGGCATCATGTTCTCCTTTTGCGAAGCGGAGAGCCTGAACTGCCTAGTCATGGGGTTTCTCAGTCAATTCCTTACCCTATATTGGCAGAAGACGGTAGCGACATCCCACTGTTGAGCTTGACTGAAACGCATGACATCCAATCTCTTGCTGCGCCTGATAAACATCAGGAGCAGGCTATAGTGTTCCATTCTTGACGGACCCCCTGTGCTCCTTTGGATAGACAGCTGGACAAGTGTTATGTGACCATCACAGCTCCACTGGGCTCTGCGGCGAGGCGGCCGCTCTGCTTTATGCACAAGGGGGAAGAGCCCACCCGTCCCTAATCTTAAGAAACAAGTGCTCCCTAAAGGTCACATATTGGGGCAACTCACTACCTGCCAGGTGCAAGGAGACCTGGAGGGAAAGAGAAGCGAGAAACCCTATAAACTGTAACTCTCAGTCACCAATGGAGGGCATAGGCTGACTTTTATAACGGACCTACTAGTTGGGATATGAGGTCGCTGATTTATATTGTATTTCCCACTGTGCAATTATATGTTCCTTATTATGTAAAGCTGCACTAACCCACACGATAACCTGTTTATGGTATTTGTGACATGGATTATTTACCTTGCTTAACAGTTTTGCATACTCCTAGCTATGTTTTGGTGACAGAGTTGTTATTGTTATATGATTGTTCCTCAGTTTATGCTTGAGAATGTTGATCCTATTCTGTTGTATCTTGTTTCCATCTTGTATTCTGTTGATCCTACTTTCCCTAGTAACCCTCCTAAAGCAAGCTAGATAGGACTCTATCTACCATGTTAACGTATATATACAAACCCTTTAATAGTCCTCATATCATATATCCCTAAATATTTCAGCTAGATCCGCTCTGCGGATGCAATAAGATTACCTATTACTTTTCTCATAACAGGGTTATAGGGGGTATTTCTGAGTATATAACTCTAGTATTGGCTTTGCTCTTCACTTTATAAATACTGAGCTATCTAGAGAGTAAACCTTAAGCTGGACTTATTTAACTTACTCTTCTCACTATTAATTTTCTGGTTTTAGGAGCATTGCTCACATAGAGTTTTGAACAGAACTCTACTCCATTCCCACTCACAAGCAACTATAAGATCCTTTGACTGAAAGTGTTATTATCCCAGCTCGTCCTCCCTCCTTGACACACGGTATATCTGGTTACTCTCCTATACCATGGTTAGATTAATACCATCTTCATATTAAAAAGCTTTGCTATTCTACCATGTAATTATCACAAGCTAACATATATATGTTGATTAGACCAATACTTGAGATATTTATATATTTTCTTCTTTTTTTTTCTTTTTTTAAACCAACACTTGCCAGCTTATGCCGAAGAGGACGTTTATTTATGACCCAGAACGATACGCCCCCCCACTCCCGCTCCCATATTAAGCGGCTCCTGACCGCTGGACTCCCCCCCCCCATATACTTTGGCCCATGAGTGGCCAGACAAAAGCTAACTCCCTACTTATCACCATCATTAGATTTTCATTCATATAGGGACCAATTGACACTTGATATAAAAGAAAAAATGAGGTCTCATTGTAATATGCCCCAGTTACTCACATGTACCATTAACTAATTGATATTTCTTTCATGTAATTAGCAAGAGTCCATGAGCTAGTGACTTATGGGATATACATTCCTACCAGGAGGGGCAAAGTTTCCCAAACCTCAAAATGCCTATAAATACACCCCTCACCACACCCACAAATCAGTTTTACAAACTTTGCCTCCTATGGAGGTGGTGAAGTAAGTTTGTGCTAGATTCTACGTTGAATTCAATGATCTCCTTCTACGGGGTCTATTTCATAGGTTCTCTGTTATCGGTCGTAGAGATTCATCTCTTACCTCCCTTTTCAGATCGACGATATACTCTTATATATACCATTACCTCTACTGATTCTCGTTTCAGTACTGGTTTGGCTTTCTACTACATGTAGATGAGTGTCCTGGGGTAAGTAAGTCTTATTTTCTGTGACACTCTAAGCTATGGTTGGGCACTTTTATATAAAGTTCTAATTATATGTATTCAAACATTTATTTGCCTTGACTCAGGATGTTCAACGTTCCTTATTTCAGACAGTCAGTTTCATATTTGGGATAATGCATAAGAATAAATCAATTTTTTTCTTACCTTAAAATTTGACTTTTTTCCCTGTGGGCTGTTAGGCTCGCGGGGGCTGAAAATGCTTCATTTTATTGCGTCATTCTTGGCGCTGACTTTTTTGGCGCAAATTTTTTTTTCTGTTTCCGGCGTCATACGTGTTGCCAGAAGTTGCATCATTTTTGACATTTTTTTTGCGCCAAAGGTTTCGGCGTTCCGGATGTGGCGTCATTTTGGCGCCAAAAGCATTTAGGCGCCAAATAATGTGGGCGTCTTTTTTGGCGCTAAAAAAATATGGGCGTCAATATTGTCTCCACATTATTTAAGTCTCATTATTTATTGCTTCTGGTTGCTAGAAGCTTGTTCACTGGCATTTTTTCCCATTCCTGAAACTGTCATTTAAGGAATTTGATCAATTTTGCTTTATATGTTGTTTTTTCTATTACATATTGCAAGATGTCCCAGATTGACACTGAGTCAGAAGATACTTCTGGAAAAACGCTGCCTGGTGCTGGATCTACCAAAGTTAAGTGTATCTGCTGTAAACTTGTGGTATCTGTTCCTCCAGCTGTTGTTTGTAATGAATGTCATGACAAACTTGTTAATGCAGATAATATTTCCTTTAGTAATATTACATTACCTGTTGCTGTTCCGTCAACATCTAATACTCAGAGTGTTCCTGTTAACATAAGAGATTTTGTTTCTAAATCCATTAAGAAGGCTATGTCTGTTATTCCTCCTTCTAGTAAACGTAAAAGGTCTTTTAAAACTTCTCATTTTTCAGATGAATTTTTAAATGAACATCATCATTCTGATTCTGATAATGGTTCCTCTGGTTCAGAGGATTCTGTCTCAGAGGTTGATGCTGATAAATCTTCATATTTATTCAAAATGGAATTTATTCGTTCTTTACTTAAAGAAGTCTTAATTGCATTTGAAATAGAGGATTCTGGTCCTCTTGATACTAAATCTAAACGTTTAAATAAGGTTTTTAAATCTCCTGTAGTTATTCCAGAAGTTTTTCCTGTCCCTGATGCTATTTCTGAAGTAATCTCCAGGGCAATTATATCCTGTGCCATCTGACAGATTAGAATTTTGGGACAAAATCCCTAAAGTTGATGGGGCTGTCTCTACTCTTGCTAAGCGTACTACTATTCCTACGGCAGATAGTACTTCCTTTAAGGATCCTTTAGATAGGAAGATTGAATCCTTTCTAAGAAAAGCTTACTTAAGTTCAGATAATCTTCTTAGAGCTGCTATATCTTTAGCGGATGTTGCTGCAGCTTCAACTTTTTGGTTAGAAGCTTTAGCGCAACAAGTTACAGATCATAATTCTCATAGCATGGTTAATCTTCTTCAACATGCTAATAATTTTATTTGTGATGCCATCTTTGATATCATTAGAGTTGATGTCAGGTATATGTCTCTAGCTATTTTAGCTAGAAGAGCTTTATGGCTTAAAACTTGGAATGCTGATATGTCTTCTAAGTCAACTTTGCTTTCCCTTTCTTTCCAGGGTAATAAATTATTTGGTTCTCAGTTGGATTCTATTATCTCAACTGTTACTGGAGGGAAAGGAACTTTTTTACCACAGGATAAAAAATCTAAAGGTAAATTTAGGTCTAATAATCGTTTTCGTTCCTTTCGTCACAATAAGGAACAAAAGCCTGATCCTTCACCCACAGGAGCGGTATCAGTTTGGAAACCATCTCCAGTCTGGAATAAATCCAAGCCTTTTAGAAAACCAAAGCCAGCTCCCAAGTCCACATGAAGGTGCGGCCCTCATTCCAGCCCAGCTGGTAGGGGGCAGATTACGATTTTTCAAAGAAATTTGGATCAATTCAATTCACAATCTTTGGATTCAAAACATTGTTTCAGAAGGGTACAGAATTGGCTTCAAGATAAGGCCTCCTGCAAAGAGATTTTTTCTTTCCCATGTCCCAGTAAATCCAGCGAAGGCTCAAGCATTTCTGAAATGTGTTTCAGATCTAGAGTTGGCTGGAGTAATTTTGCCAGTTCCAGTTCTGGAACAGGGGCTGGGGTTTTATTCAAATCTCTTCATTGTACCAAAGAAGGAGAATTCCTTCAGACCAGTTCTGGATCTAAAAATATTGAATCGTTATGTAAGGATACCAACATTCAAAATGGTAACTATAAGGACTATCCTGCCTTTTGTTCAGCAAGGGCATTATATGTCCACAATAGATTTACAGGATGCATATCTGCATATTCCGATTCATCCAGATCACTTTCAGTTTCTGAGATTCTCTTTCCTAGACAAGCATTACCAGTTTGTGGCTCTGCCGTTTGGCCTAGCAACAGCTCCAAGGATTTTTACAAAGGTTCTCGGTGCCCTTCTGTCTGTAATCAGAGAACAGGGTATTGTGGTATTTCCTTATTTGGACGATATCTTGGTACTTGCTCAGTCTTCACATTTAGCAGAATCTCATACGAATCGTCTTGTATTGTTTCTTCGAGAACATGGTTGGAGGATCAATTTACCAAAAAGTTCATTGATTCCTCAGACAAGGGTAACCTTTTTAGGTTTCCAGATAGATTCAGTGTCCATGACTCTGTCTAAAATTAATTTCAACTTGTCAAAACCTTCAGTCTCAATCATTCCCTTCAGTAGCCTTATGCATGGAAATTCTAGGTCTTATGACTGCTGCATCGGACGCGATCCCCTTTGCTCGTTTTCACATGCGACCTCTTCAGCTCTGTATGCTGAACCAGTGGTGCAGGGATTACACAAAGATATCTCAATTAATATCTTTAAAATCGATTGTACGACACTCTGACGTGGTGGACAGATCACCATCGTTTAGTTCAGGGGGCTTCTTTTGTTCTTCCGACCTGGACTGTAATTTCAACAGATGCAAGTCTGACAGGTTGGGGAGCCGTTTGGGGGTCTCTGACAGCACAAGGGGTTTGGGAATCTCAGGAGGTGAGATTACCAATCAATATTTTGGAACTCCGTGCAATTTTCAGAGCTCTTCAGTCATGGCCTCTTCTAAAGAGAGAATCGTTCATTTGTTTTCAGACAGACAATGTCACAACTGTGGCATACATCAATCATCAAGGAGGGACTCACAGTCCTCTGGCTATGAAAGAAGTATCTCAAATTCTGGTATGGGCGGAATCCAGCTCCTGTCTAGTTTCTGCGGTTCATATCCCAGGTATAGACAATTGGGAAGCGGATTATCTCAGTCGCCAAACGTTACATCCGGGCGAATGGTCTCTTCACCCAGAGGTATTTCTTCAGATTGTTCAAATGTGGGGATTTCCAGAAATAGATTTGATGGCCTCTCATCTAAACAAGAAACTTCCCAGGTATCTGTCCAGATCCAGGGATCCTCAAGCGGAAGCAGTGGATGCATTGTCACTTCCTTGGAAGTATCATCCTGCCTATATCTTTCCGCCTCTAGTTCTTCTTCCAAGAGTAATCTCCAAGATTCTGAAGGAATGCTCGTTTGTTTTGCTGGTAGCTCACAGGTTTTGGTATGCGGATCTTGTCCGGATGGCCTCTTGCCAACCGTGGACTCTTCCGTTAAGACCAGACCTTCTGTCACAAGGTCCTTTTTTCCATCAGGATCTCAAATCCTTAAATTTAAAGGTGTGGAGATTGAACGCTTGATTCTTAGTCAAAGAGGTTTCTCTGACTCTGTGATTAATACTATTTTACAGGCTCGTAAATCCATATCTAGGGAGATATATTATAGAGTCTGGAAGACTTATATTTCTTGGTGTCTTTCTCATCATTTTTCCTGGCATTTTTTTAGAATTCCGAGAATTTTACAGTTTCTTCAGGATGGTTTGGATAAAGGTTTGTCTGCAAGTTCCTTGAAAGGACAAATCTCTGCTCTTTCTGTTCTTTTTCACAGAAAGATTGCTAATCTTCCTGATATTCATTGTTTTGTACAAGCTTTGGTTCGTATAAAACCTGTCATTAAGTCAATTTCTCCTCCTTGGAGTTTGAATTTGGTTCTGGGGGCTCTTCAAGCTCCTCCGTTTGAACCTATGCATTCATTGGACATTAAATTACTTTCTTGGAAAGTTTTGTTCCTTTTGGCCATCTCTTCTGCCAGAAGAGTTTCTGAATTATCTGCTCTTTCTTGTGAGTCTCCTTTTCTGATTTTTCACCAGGATAAGGCGGTGTTGCGAACTTCTTTTAAATTTTTACCTAAGGTTGTGAATTCTAACAACATTAGTAGAGAAATTGTGGTTCCTTCATTATGTCCTAACCCTAAGAATTCTAAGGAGAAATCATTGCATTCTTTGGATGTAGTTAGAGCTTTGAAATATTATGTTGAAGCTACTAAGAATTTCAGAAAGACTTCTAGTCTATTTGTTATCTTTTCCGGTTCTAGGAAAGGTCAGAAGGCCTCTGCCATTTCTTTGGCATCTTGGTTGAAATCTTTAATTCATCATGCTTATGTCGAGTCGGGTAAAACTCTGCCTCAAAGGATTACAGCTCATTCTACTAGGTCAGTTTCTACTTCCTGGGCGTTTAGGAATGAAGCTTCGGTTGATCAGATTTGCAAAGCAGCAACTTGGTCTTCTTTGCATACTTTTACTAAATTCTACCATTTTGATGTGTTTTCTTCTTCTGAAGCTGTTTTTGGTAGAAAAGTACTTCAGGCAGCTGTTTCAGTTTGAATCTTCTGCTTATATTTTCAGTTTTTTTCTTTATAAGATTTAAACTTTATTTTTGGGTGTGGATTTTTTTTCATTTTTTTCATTTATTTTATCCCTCCCTCTCTAGTGACTCTTGCGTGGAAGATCCACATCTTGGGTAGTCATTATCCCATACGTCACTAGCTCATGGACTCTTGCTAATTACATGAAAGAAAACATAATTTATGTAAGAACTTACCTGATAAATTCATTTCTTTCATATTAGCAAGAGTCCATGAGGCCCACCCTTTTTGTGGTGGTTATGATTTTTTTGTATAAAGCACAATTATTCCAATTCCTTATTTTTTATGCTTTTGCACTTTTTTCTTATCACCCCACTTCTTGGCTATGCGTTAAACTGATTTGTGGGTGTGGTGAGGGGTGTATTTATAGGCATTTTGAGGTTTGGGAAACTTTGCCCCTCCTGGTAGGAATTATATCCCATACGTCACTAGCTCATGGACTCTTGCTAATATGAAAGAAATGAATTTATCAGGTAAGTTCTTACATAAATTATGTTTTTCCAATTGCACTCACACACATCATACTATCCCCCATATTAGCAGTTGTTTTCTTATTTTGGAGCCTTCTTAGTTCTATGATATCATTCTCCATTTATATATATATATGGCACTACTCCTAGTCAGACAGTGATTGTGAATGTCATACTGGCACCTTTGTGTTTTACTTCAAGTCTATATGCTATACGTGAGTTGTATAATAATTACTCTTTTCACTTTTGCTCCGTTTCTGGGCATATCTCATGTTGTATTATTGTTACTCATTACCTCAAAAAATATTTTCAAAAAAGATATCACAATTAATATCCTTAAATCCCAATGTTCAATCGTCTCTGACTTGGTGGTTGGATCACCATCGTTTAATTCAAGGGGCCTCTTTTGTTTGTCCAACCTGGACTGTGATCTCAACAGATGCGAGTCTTTCAGGTTGGGGAGCTGTATGGGGATCTCTGACAGCGCAGGGGGTTTGGGAATCTCAGGAGGCGAGATTACCAATCATCATTTTGGAACTCTTCAGTTCTGGCCTCTTCTGAAGAGAGAATCGTTTATTTGTTTTCAGACAGACAATGTCACAACTGTGGCATATGTCAATCATCAAGGTGGGACTCACAGTCCTCAGGCTATGAAAGAAGTATTTTGGATACTTGTATGGGCGGAATCCAGCTCCTGTCTAATTTCTGCGGTTCACATCCCAGGTATAGACAATTGGGAAGCGGATTATCTCAGTCGCCAGACATAACATCCTGGCGAATGGTCTCTTCACCCAGAGGTATTTCTTCAGATTGTTCAAATCTGGGGACTTCCAGAAATAGATCTGATGGCCTCTCATCTAAACAAGAAACTTCACAAGTATCTGTCCAGATCCAGGGATCCTCAGGCGGAAGCGGTGGACGCGTTGTCACTTCCTTGGAATTATCAACCTGCTTATATCTTTCCGCCTCTAGTTCTTCTTCCAAGAGTGATTTCCAAAATCCTAATGGAGCGTTTGTTTGTACTGCTGGTGGCTCCAGCATGGCCACACAGGTTTTGGTATGCGGATCTCGTTCGGATGGCCAGTTGCTAACCTTGGACACTTCCGTTAAGACCAGACCTTCTATCTCAAGGCCCATTTTTCCATCAGGATCTCAAATCATTAAATTTGAAGGTATGGAGATTGAACGCTTAATACTTAGTCATAGAGGTTTCTCTGATTCAGTGATTAATACTATGTTACAGGCTCGTAAATCTGTGTCTAGAAAGATCTATTACCGAGTTTGGAAGACTTACATTTCTTGGTGTTCTTCTCATAAATTCTCTTGGCATTCTTTTAGAATTCCTAGAATTTTACAGTTTCTTCAGGATGGTTTGGAAAAAGGTTTGTCTGCAAGTTCCTTGAAAGGACAAATCTCTGCTCTTTCTGTACTTTTTCACAGAAAGATTTCTAATCATCCTGATATTCATTGTTTTGTACAGGCTTTGGTTCCTATTAAGCCTGTCATTAAGTCAATTTCTCCTCCTTGGAGTCTTAATTTGGTTCTGAGGGCTTTACAGGCTCCTCCGTTTGAACCTATGCATTCTCTGGATATTAAATTACTTTCTTGGAAAGTTTTATTCCTTTTGGCCATCTCTTCTGCTAGAAGAGTTTCTGAGTTATCTGCTCTTTCTTGTGAATCTCCTTTTCTGATTTTTCATCAGGATAAGGCGGTGTTGCGGACTTCATTTAATGTTTTACCTAAAGTTGTGAATTCTAACAACATTAGTAGAGAAATTGTTGTCCCTTCTTTGTGTCTTAATCCTAAGAATTCTCTGGAGAGATCTTTACATTCTTTGGATGTAGTTAGAGCTTTGAAATATTATGTTGAAGCTACTAAAGATTTCAGGAAGACTTCTAGTCTATTTGTTGTCTTTTCTGGTTCTAGGAAAGGTCAGAAGGCCTCTGCCATTTCTTTGGCTTCTTGGTTAAAGTCTTTGATTCATCATGCTTATGTCGAGTCGGGTAAATCCCCGCCTCAAAGAATTACGGCTCATTCTACTAGGTCAGTTTCTACTTCCTGGGCTTTTAAGAATGAAGCTTCTGTTGATCAGATTTGCAAAGCAGCAACTTGGTCTTCTTTGCATACTTTTACTAAATTCTACCATTTTGATGTTTTTTCTTCTGAAGCAGTTTTTGGTAGAAAAGTACTTCAGGCAGCTGTTTCAGTTTGATTCTTCTGCTTATAATTTCAGTTTTTTTCATTATAAGATTAAAACTTTTTGATTTGGGTTATGGATTATTTTTTCAGCGGAATTTGCTGTCTTTATTTAATCCCTCCCTCTCTAGTGACTCTTGCGTGGAAGTTCCACATCTTGGGTATCTGCTATCCCATAAGTCACTAGCTCATGGACTCTTGCCAATTACATGAAAGAAAACATAATTTATGTAAGAACTTACCTGATAAATTCATTTCTTTCATATTGGCAAGAGTCCATGAGGCCCACCCTTTTTGTGGTGGTTATGATTTTTTTGTATAAAGCACAATTATTCCAATTCCTTGTTTGATGCTTTCGCTCCTTTCTTATCACCCCATTTCTTGGCTATTCGTTAAACTGAATTGTGGGTGTGGCGAGGGGTGTATTTATAGGCATTTTGAGGTTTGGGAAACTTTGCCCCTCCTGGTAGGAATGTATATCCCATATGTCACTAGCTCATGGACTCTTGCCAATATGAAAGAAATGAATTTATCAGGTAAGTTCTTACATAAATTATGTTATATCACTGACAGCAGGCATTAGATAACTGACAAAAATGGCAATGTGTAATGGACTTTTATATGGTGAAGTAAACATGAGATGCACCATGGGACATGTTATCTGTACATCTGATTGGATAAAATATTGACATTTTGTTAGTAGAAAAAATAATCCAAAGGACCAAAGGATATAAATAAAAAGTCAATTCTTTATTGTTGAATTAAAAGAAATGGGCATCAAAATAGGGGGAAAAGGAAGAAACGAGCAGGTCTTACGCGTTTCGGCAAGGTTCAGCCGTACTCATAGACCATACATGCTCACAGGTGATACAAACTTATATACCGTATAGGGATTACCCATTGGTTAAAACATCACACACCTCCTAAACACCCTTTTGAAAGGGATAATATCACACAGGTTATATTATAGAAAATTAACGGTTTAACACCATTACTCAATGTATTTATACATAGTACTGAAGATCCTAAAACAAAACAAAATACCTATTACATTATAAATATAGGCAAATATATACAAAAGGAAACATCATAATGCAAAAATATATACAGACCAATAAATCAATAACAAAATAGAGACACCCATAGATATAAATTTCATTCGTAGGTATAAATTTTATCAGATGATCACACTAATGGATAAGAAATATATAAGTAATTCATATATATTAAATATGTTAAAAAAAAAAAAAAAAAAAAAAAAAATTTGATATGTTTCAAACTATTCTTGACCTAAATAGGTTTATACGTAATCTCACTCTTCGTAGACACTATAATGGCATTGAAAGAGTTAACAATTCTACATTTGTTGATAATAGTGGCACCTCCAATATTGGTTCTCTTTTTCAATTTAGAGACATGTGCGATTTAGCTTCCCTCCAGGAATTGGAGTATGAGCAAGCTATGGATACTGTATCGCTGTGTTCTCCTAGATTCAAAAATAGATCCAGATTCTACCCAGTTCAGTCTAGAGGTAGAATACTTGAAAGTTTCCATAAGAGAGTCCTTGAGGACCTAAAAAAGCTGGATGAATCATCCAGCGAACAATATTCAAATCTTACTAGAAAGGAAAAGGAGGCAGTAATGTCATTGCAGAATAATTTGTCAATTGTGGTGAAAAACTCGGATAAGGGGGGGAATATCGTTGTAATGGATAGACAGATGTATATATCTGAAGCTGAACGACAGCTGAATGATCTTTCCTCCTATAGAAGACTAAGCAGAAACCCTACCTCATGTTTTCAAAAACAGTTAAGAGGTTTATTAGATGATGGCCTTCACCTTGGTATTATTGATAAGGACACATTTGAGTTCCTTTACATCACAGACCCCATTATTCCTATTAAACCGTTAATTTTCTATAATATAACCTGTGTGATATTATCCCTTTCAAAAGGGTGTTTAGGAGGTGTGTGATGTTTTAACCAATGGGTAATCCCTATACGGTATATAAGTTTGTATCACCTGTGAGCATGTATGGTCTATGAGTACGGCTGAACCTTGCCGAAACGCGTAAGACCTGCTCGTTTCTTCCTTTTCCCCCTATTTTGATGCCCATTTCTTTTAATTCAACAATAAAGAATTGACTTTTTATTTATATCCTTTGGTCCTTTGGATTATTTTTTCTACTACTTTGGGAGGGAGAGGAGCCCTCCTATCCTATGAAGGAACAAGATTTATCCCAGCTTTGGATCTTTTGTCCGGTCAATAGAGGCTGTATTCACAGCATTTGGGAGCAACACGGAAACGAATTGGAAAGGACAGCGTCTGACAGCGTCTGACGTCACCCGGAAGTGCTGAGGAGGTACATGCTGGCCGGAGACGCCGAGAAGGAAAGAACGCTCAAACCTCGTGGAAAGGTGCATTGCCACGGAGCTGATGTTTACACTATAGAGGTGAGCGATACGTCCTATGTGAAGTGGATAGTGGCTGCATACCCATTTACAGTACCGAGAGATGCTGCAATAGCCTTCCTTAGAGTGGTGAGTCAGGATTGTCTTTGACGCTGTCCATTTATTTCTCCCTTTACTTGCTGTGTACACTGAACATTGTGTTATACCTCTTTAATCTGACTGAACAGAATACGTTGGACATAACTATATCCATTTGCCTAACTACACACACGGACTTTGCACAAGTGTTTCTATCATTGACATTTTGTTATCATGTCTGTGAGACCATAATGACTTAAGTGATGTTTGTGTGATGAACTCTGATTGGTTGTTCCTTAATGTTTCATATCTTAGTAACTTCCATACACATACCTCCTGGGGGTGCTGTTACTACATTTTTCACGTCAACTTATTTGTAACTCATGGGACTGTTATGCGGATATGTGTGACGCAAATGTAATATACGTGATCCATTAAATATTAATATATTAATTCTACATTTTTATTTTGTGAAATATAATCCAGTCACATTAGTAAATGTTTTACACATTTCGATGTTTAATATCGATCAGGTTCTTTAATACAAATACTTTATATTAATACAAATTGAACATTGTATGCATTTATTATCTATTAAATACATTTTGTGACTTATTGTGAAGTATTGACATTGCTCTATTAAATGTATATATAATGCACATCGATTGTGTGCTATTGCGTGACATTAGATTCTAATTTTTAAATATGCAAATCTCATGTTGCAAGATACATTTCCCACACAAGATTTCGGAAATGCGTAATTTCTGGTTATAATGTCCGGAAATTGGATAATCTGTTTATTAATGTTAAAATACACGTTTGTTTATTATTAGTAAATAAACATTGAGCTTGTATTTGTCTGAACTGCTCACATATGTTATTGGGCAATGGCGTCTTTATTTTTAAAGGGACATTACACCCAAATATTTTCTTAAAATGATCTGGAGAGAGAATACATTTATATAAATTAAAATGTAACTAGCAATTTAGATTATTCTTTAGATATCCTTAACAGAAGAAATTGAAATGCACATGGTTGAGCCAATCACACAAGGCATCTCTGTGCATCCACCAATCTTCAGCTACTGAGCATATATAGATATGGTTGTAAATGAAATAATATCAAAAGAATGAATTAAAATTGATGATAGAATTAAATGGTAATGTTTAAAATTATATTTTATTTATGAATCCAGAAAGAAACGCTTTTTAATTACCGTCCCTTTCATGAGCTAATATGCAATCTTGAACTTGATCTAAATACATCTGTCTAAACATTGTAAATATGCATTGTTGTCCACCCACAATTAAGTAGATATTTCCCAGTAATGCTTTGCTGATCATAAACCTATGCACCTCCCTTTCTCAAACTTAGTATAACATGAGAATAAAGCATATTTGTATTACCTTCTGTATTGTTTGCCCCACTCTGAATGAAATATCTTCTAATGGCTGTATTTATACAGCTTTACCTTAAAGGGACATTAAGCTATATGTTCTTTACTGATTTAGATGGATAATACAATGTTAAAACAATGTCATATTTAGTTTGATTATCTCATTAGATTTTTTCGCTTGATATTCTTGCCTGAAAACCTTATCTAGATATGCTCTGTTGCTGATTGGTGGTTGCACATAGATGACTTATGTCATTGTCTATCCCATGTGCTATTTCTTTAACAAAGGATATCTAAAGACTGAATATAATTAGATAATAAAAGTACATTTTTTTTTTTTTTTAAAAGATTTGTATTATCTCTGATTCACTAAATGAAATATTTTTGGAATGTCCCTTTAAGGACAAAACCATTAGGAACATGTTGAGTTAACAATGTAGAAATAAACTAAAGGGGAATGAAAATACCTATAGATATGTGATATCTATCCAACAGGTAAGGAGTATAATTTCTAGAAATTATTGTTGGATATATCTATAGTTAACTGACCCTTCAAATGACTCCACTAGAGCTGAAAAGTAATCAATATGTCATACAATAACTAGCTTGGTATAAATATGAAATTAACTTACCTTTCATTTACAGATAATTTCAAACATATTACCTAAAAAATAATTAAAGCTGAATAACCTATATTTAGTGTAATAATGTTTTTGGATACCTAAGGAAGATTACAGATATTAGAAAGTTAATCTAACATTCAACTACACTGTCACTTTAATATAAGTTAAATGCTTTCATTTATTAAAAGTGAAATGAACAAATCTTTCTGTATAATTTAGACTACATATACTCGTCATAAACATTTTATGATTTTAACATCTATAAATCACACAATAAAAGCATAGATAGATGTATTTAACTCCAAATTAAATTTTGCAAGATACTTGACTTTAACATCTGAATAAGCTGTGTTGATAATTTTCATTCAATACATAAACAAAAATTTGTATATTTGATATCAGGCATGTGCTTGTCAAATAGATGACTTTAACAGTCATGGGAGTAATATTTTGTTTACTTGTCAGAATATTATTATTTTTTTTTTATTATTTATTTATAAACCAACAAATTATCCAGACATTATCTATAACAGAAAAGGATTGTGTTACATGCATATATTAATCTTACCACGCAGGGTAATTCGAAACAAGACGTAACAAATACTATATCCAATTGCACAAAAAAACAATATATATATATATATATATATATATATATACCTATATGTATCAGCTTAATTATCTGGATACATGATTGTACTTTGCCTAGCAAGAGGTGGATACATTAAATTTCTTCAAAAAAGAAACAAAACAAAACAAAAAAAAAAAAGAGAAAAAAAAAAATAAAAAAAAAAAAATAAGATTTACAGCATACCGGCAATAACCATTGCCCCACACTGAATACAATCTCTTCTATTCTATAATTTTTTTCTCTCTTTTTTTTCTCTCCTCCCTTCCTTTATTTCCAGTTTTGCATTGACTTTAAATTGATGTTGGTGGATTTTTATTCTTATGTTTAACAGCCCCCCCAAATCAAACTAAACAAAACAAGACATAACAAGATGAAAAAAGGAAAAGAAAGAATCCCTCCAAATCTCCCGCCCCCATCCTCATTCCACGTTCCAAGGTATATTATGACTTGCCGTACTCTAGGGTGGCAAGTTAACGCCCATTCAGATGGTAAGCTGCCTAACTGCACCAGGGTGTCAAAAGGAGTTGTTTTCTTTATACCAGAAATTAATTGATCTTGGATTGAGGGGGGATAGGATTTTATTATACCCAGCCAGTTTTGAAGATATTTCTCCAGATTCCCTTCTATAAATAAATCACTGGAATATTGTTCCATAATAATTATATTGGCCACCACCGATTTATATTTTTGAAAAGATATAGATCTATTAGATTTCCAGTTTAATAAAATTGTATTACGAGCAGCCAGTATAGTTGTATTAATTGTCTTGTGGTGCTTATTTTCCAAAGGTTTACACAGAAAGAAGACATCTAATGGGCCTATCTTATATGGGACTTCTAAACTGAGGGATAACCAGAAATTTATCTTATTCCAAAACTGATAAATTATCGGGCAATTCCAGAAGCAGTGCATAATATCTGCATTCAAATTACCACATTTCAAGCAAACATTATTATCAAGAGGATACCATTTTTTAAGATGTGCGGGGGTGACGTATATCAAGTTAATAAGTTTGCAGTGTGATTCTCTCCAGGATATTATACTAGTTGTTTTCCCTATTCTTCTGAAACTGTCCTCAAATTCTACCGAAGTAAGCTGGGGAAAGTATATTTTCCATTTCTCGACTAAAACTTCAAGACGGGTCTGGCCGGCTTTCTGAATCAGTAGATTATACAAAAGAGAAATAGACCTAATACCTTGTCTGTAAATATTGATTACAGTATTAATATCTCCAAATTTCCAGTCAGTTTTGTTATCCTGCCACAGTTCTTCATACATATGTCTCAATTGCAAGTATGCATAAAAACTATGTTTATGGATCCCAAATTCACTCTGAAGATCCGAGAATGACTTAGCCATATCTAGCCTATTATCCCTGATTTGGATCACATCCTGTAATCCTTTATTGAACCATACTTTAAAAATCCTGGAAGAAATTCCAGCTGGAAATTTAGGGTTACCTCGAATGGGCAGATATTTAGAGGATTTCCAATTAATTTTTAGCTCATCACACAGCTTATGCCAGGCCAGGATAGGATTCAGCAGAGTCCCCATCTTAACCAGCCATTTAGGTAGCTCCCTCTTATCCAGATGGATCAGGGCTCTCAGTAAGAACGGAGTCACAACTTCCGTTTCCAGGTGTAAATTGGTTGAATACTCTGTTTCCTTTATCCAGTCTAAAATGTATTTACTTAGGGCTCCATGTACTAAGCAGTCAATTCATCCGTCATTGTAGACGCGGATAAACTCGCCGTTACTCGCCGCGGGCGAAATGGTGTCCGCTGTCGCTATGTACTAATATTCCCCCAATAAATAGACAAGTCTAGCCCGCCGCGAGCAGTTGCGGATTGTTGATAAATTTGACGCCTCGCTCGCCGCGACTAAGCTGATGTACTTAACTTTCAGTTGAATTGTCTGGCCAATTATTAACACGTGACATGCAAGGTGTCACGAACGTCATAGTAGTCGCGGGAATAGAATTTTGCTCCTATAAAAGTTCAACTTATCTAAACAACTTTATTATTGTTCAAATTTTTTTGAAGAGTGATAACAGAGCGTTATTTTTGTAATATTTATTTACAATTTGGATATGGCTTCATCTGGATCTGATAATATATAAATATTAATATAAAAATAATTATAAAGATTGACAACTATACAATACAAATTTAAATAGATTACTCTTTAATTACAGTCGACAAATTGGGCGCAATTTATGTACATGGAAATGAGAGACAAATTAGACGCCAGTTATGCTGTAAGTACAATGCTGATATTACTGCCTTTTATATATGTCTAGACTGGCGTCTAGATTGACTTTCCTATTGTTTTGTACCTTGCCCGCCACCTAAAAGGTGGCGAGGCAAAAATAACGAGGTGGGAGCGGAAATTGTAGCGAGCGGACAAATAGATTTTTTAGTACATTCGTTTTTGGCGAGTTGGTGGTCAAATGTGTCTAATTACAGTGAAAAATGGAGCGGTAGCGAGGTTTGGCGGATAAGTACGCTCGCAATTTTAAAGATGCGAGTTTTAACATAATTGACGGCTTTGTACATATCAGTTTGCGAATTTTGACGCGAGATTTGTTGCGGGTAGCTCGCTGACTGCTTAGTACATGGAGCCCTTAATATAGCTAAATTATAGTATTTAAGATTTGGAAGCGCCAGGCCTCCCATGTTTATATGTAGAGTTAGATTTTGTACGGATATCTGTCTGCGTTTTTGGTTCCATAAGAACCCTGCTGTGAAATTGTTAAATAAGGTCACATCTTTACTTTTAATCAGAAGCGGCAAATTTTGAAGTAAGTAAAGAAGCTGAGGAAAAAAAAAGAGTCTTAACCATGGCAACTCGTGCAGATAGCAAAATTGGAAGCGACATCCACCTGTCCAACTCTTGTTTATATTTGGAGAAGTAAGGTGTAAAATTCAAATCATACCATACGTTAGGGTCTTTATGTATTTTGATCCCTAGATAATTTATAGAGTCTACCAATTTAAAAGGGTATCTACCCGGTGGAGTGTCATTTTGAGTAAACCATAACATTTCGGATTTTTCTGGGTTGATCCTATAGCCCGCGAAGGACCCGAATTGTTTAGCTAGGGTCAGAAAATGTTGTATGGATAGATCTGATTCATTCATAAATAGAAGTAAATCATCCGCATATAGAGTAAGAACAGTTTTACTTTTACCAATCATGATCCCTGGTAAATCTTGCCTTAATTTGACCGCAAAAGTCTCTAACGCCAAATTAAACAAAAGGGGTGAGAGCGGGCAGCCCTGTCGTGTGCCTTTACCTAGAATAATATCTTGAGAGGGTTCAGAATTTATTAATAGATTAGAGATTGGGTTTTGGTAAATTGTATGGATCATTGTTAAGAAGTTACCCTTAAATCCAAAAGTTGCTAAAGAACAAAATAGATGATCCCAATTAATGAGGTCAAAGGCCTTTTCGGCATCGATCGCCACTTGTGCCATGTTAGATCTTTCTCTGCAAGTTTTACCCTTATTTTCTGACCAGAAAAAGTCTAAGACTGTCAAGACTCGACGTATGATTTTGGACACATTTCTACCTGGCATAAAACCTACTTGATCCGCATGGACCAGATTTCCAATACAGCTTTTCAGTCTATTTGCTAAAATTGACGTAAAAATCTTATAATCACAATTTAATAGTGATATAGGCCTATATGCCGCCATATTTTCTGGATCTTTATTTTTTTTTTCGGTATAAGGGTAATTAAAGATGCCGAAAAGTATCTAGATGGTTTCTTATTTTCTATATAATAGGAATTAAACAGGTTCGCCAGAATATCCGGAACATATTCCAATAGAATTTTGTATAGTTCCATTGGCAATTGATCAGGGCCAGGCGCTTTAGAGATTTTGGCCACATTGATCTGCTTGGTGACTTCTTCCACTGTGATCGGTGGCTGATCGGAACAGCCAATAGAATGCGAGCTCAATCTGATTGGCTGATTGGATCAGCCAATCAGATTGAACTTGATTCTGATTGGCTGATTCCACCAGCCAATCAGAATATTCCTACCTTAATTCCGATTGGCTGATAGAATCCTATCAGCCAATCGGAATTCGAGGGACGCCATCTTGGATGATGTCATTTAAAGGAACCGTCATTCGGCGAGTAGGCGTCGGTTGAAGAGGTTGGATCCGCGTCGGTTGGAAAGAAGATGGCTCCGCTCCGCTCCAGAAGAAAGAAGATTGAAGATGCGGCTTGATAGAAGTCTTCATCCCGATGATGGACTTCCGACTTCAGCCCGATGATGGAGTTCTTCAGCCGCCGCTTGGATCCAGACTTCAGCCCGAGGATGGACGTCACTCTTCAGCCCCCCGCTTGGGCTTGGATCAACACTTCCAAGGCTTGGATCAAGACTTCCGAGGACGGATCGGTGAACCTGGTATGGTGAAGATAAGGTAGGAAGATCTTCAGGGGCTTAGTGTTAGGTTTATTTAAGGGGGGTTTGGGTTAGATTAGGGGTATGTGGGTGGTGGGTTGTAATGTTGGGGGGGTATTGTATGTGTTTTTTTTACAGGCAAAAGAGCTGAATTCTTTGGGGCATGCCCCGCAAAGGGCCCTGTTCAGGGCTGGTAAGGTAAAAGAGCTTTGAACTTTTTAAATTTAGAATAGGGTAGGGCATTTTTTATTTTGGGGGGCTTTCTTATTTTATTAGGGGGCTTAGATTAGGTGTAATTAGTTTAAAATTGTTGTAATATTTTTCTAATGTTTGTAAATATTTTTCTTTCATGTAATTAGCAAGAGTCCATGAGCTAGTGACGTATGGGATATACATTCCTACCAGGAGGGGCAAAGTTTCCCAAACCTCAAAATGCCTATAAATACACCCCTCACCACACCCACAATTCAGTTTTACAAACTTTGCCTCCGATGGAGGTGGTGAAGTAAGTTTGTGCTAGATTCTACGTTGATATGCGCTCCGCAGCAAGTTGGAGCCCGGTTTTCCTCTCAGCGTGCAGTGAATGTCAGAGGGATGTGAGGAGAGTATTGCCTATTTGAATGCAGTGATCTCCTTCTACGGGGTCTATTTCATAGGTTCTCTGTTATCGGTCGTAGAGATTCATCTCTTACCTCCCTTTTCAGATCGACGATATACTCTTATATATACCATTACCTCTGCTGATTCTCGTTTCAGTACTGGTTTGGCTATCTGCTATATGTAGATGAGTGTCCTGGGGTAAGTAAGTCTTATTTTCTGTGACACTCCAAGCTATGGTTGGGCACTTTGTTTATAAAGTTCTAAATATATGTATTCAAACATTTATTTGCCTTGACTCAGAATGTTCAACTTTCCTTATTTTCAGACAGTCAGTTTCATATTTGGGATAATGCATTTTAATTTAACATTTTTTCTTACCTTAAAATCTGACTTTTTCCCTGTGGGCTGTTAGGCTTGCGGGGGCTTAAAATGCTTCATTTTATTGCGTCATTCTTGGCGCAGACTTTTTTGGCGCAAAAATTCTATTTCTGTTTCCGGCGTCATACGTGTCGCCGGAAGTTGCGTCATTTTTTGACGTTATTTTGCGCCAAAAATGTCGGCGTTCCGGATGTGGCGTCATTTTTGGCGCCAAAAAGCATTTAGGCCAAATAATGTGGGCGTCTTATTTGGCGCGAAAAAATATGGGCGTCACTTTTGTCTCCACATTATTTAAGTTTTTATTGCTTCTGGTTGCTAGAAGCTTGTCCTTTGGCATTTTTTCCCATTCCTGAAACTGTCATTTAAGGAATTTGATCAATTTTGCTTTATATATATGTTGTTTTTTCTCTTACATATTGCAAGATGTCTCACGTTGCATCTGAGTCAGAAGATACTACAGGAAAATCGCTGTCAAGTGCTGAATCTACCAAAGCTAAGTGTATCTGCTGTAAACTTTTGGTAGCTATTCCTCCAGCTGTTGTTTGTATTGATTGTCATGACAAACTTGTTAAAGCAGATAATATTTCCTTTAGTAAAGTACCATTGCCTGTTGCAGTTCCTTCAACATCTAAGGTGCAGAATGTTCCTGATAATATGAGATTTTGTTTCTGAATCCATAAAGAAGGCTATGTCTGTTATTTCTCCTTCTAGTAAACGTAAAAAATCTTTTAAAACTTCTCTCCCTACAGATGAATTTTTAACTGAACATCATCATTCTGATTCTGATGATTCCTCTGGTTCAGAGGATTCTGTCTCAGAGGTTGATGCTGATAAATCTTCATATTTATTTAAAATGGAATTTATTTGTTCTTTACTTAAAGAAGTACTAATTGCTTTAGAAATAGAGGATTCTGGTCCTCTTGATACTAATTCTAAACGTTTAGATAAGGTATTTAAAGCTCCTGTGGTTATTCCAGAAGTTTTTCCTGTTCCTAATGCTATTTCTGCAGTAATTTCCAAAGAATGGGATAATTTGGGTAATTCATTTACTCCTTCTAAACGTTTTAAGCAATTATATCCTGTGCCGTCTGACAGATTAGAATTTTGGGACAAGATCCCTAAAGTTGATGGGGCTATTTCTACCCTTGCTAAACGTACTACTATTCCTACGTCAGATGGTACTTCGTTTAAGGATCCTCTAGATAGGAAAATTGAATCCTTTCTAAGAAAAGCTTATCTGTGTTCAGGTAATCTTCTTAGACCTGCTATATCTTTGGCTGATGTTGCTTCAGCTTCAACTTTTTGGTTGGAAACTTTAGCGCAACAAGTAACACATCTTGATTCTCATGATATTATTATTCTTCTTCAGCATGCTAATAATTTTATCTGTGATGCCATTTTTGATATTATCAGAGTTGATGTCAGGTTTATGTCTCTAGCTATTTTAGCTAGAAGAGCTTTATGGCTTAAAACTTGGAATGCTGATATGGCTTCTAAATCAACTTTACTTTCCATTTCTTTCCAGGGTAACAAATTATTTGGTTCTCAGTTGGATTCCATTATTTCAACTGTTACTGGTGGGAAAGGAACTTTTTTACCACAGGATAAAAAATCTAAAGGTAAAAACAGGGCTAATAATCGTTTTCGTTCCTTTCATTTCAACAAAGAACAAAAGCCTGATCCTTCATCCTCAGGAGCAGTTTCAGTTTGGAGACCATCTCCAGTCTGGAATAAATCCAAGCCAGCTAGAAAGGCAAAGCCTGCTTCTAAGTCCACATGAAGGTGCGGCCCTCATTCCAGCTCAGCTGGTAGGGGGCAGGTTACGTTTTTTCAAGGAAATTTGGATCAATTCTGTTCACAATCTTTGGATTCAGAGCATTGTTTCAGAAGGGTACAGAATTGGTTTCAAGTTGAGACCTCCTGCAAAGAGATTTTTTCTTTCCCGTGTCCCAGTAAATCCAGTAAAAGCTCAAGCATTTCTGAAATGTGTTTCAGATCTAGAGTTGACTGGAGTAATTATGCCAGTTCCAGTTCTGGAACAGGGGATGGGGTTTTATTCAAATCTCTTCATTGTACCAAAGAAGGAGAATTCTTTCAGACCAGTTCTGGATCTAAAAATATTGAATCATTATGTAAGGATACCAACATTCAAGATGGTAACTGTAAGGACTTTCTTACCTTTTTTTCAGCAAGGGAATTATATGTCCACAATAGATTTACAGGATGCATATCTGCATATTCCGATTCATCCAGATCATTATCAGTTCCTGAGATTCTCGTTTCTAGACAAGCATTACCAGTTTGTGGCTCTGCCGTTTGGCCTAGCTACAGCTCCAAGAATTTTTACAAAGGTTCTCGGTGCCCTGCTGTCTGTAATCAGAGAACAGGGTATTGTGGTATTTCCTTATTTGGACGATATCTTGGTACTTGCTCAGTCTTTACATTTAGCAGAATCTCATACGAATCGACTTGTGTTGTTTCTTCAAGATCATGGTTGGAGGATCAATTTACCAAAAAGTTCTTTGATTCCTCAGACAAGGGTAACCTTTCTGGGTTTCCAGATGGATTCAGTGTCCATGACTCTGTCTTTAACAGACAAGAGACGTCTAAAGTTGATTGCAGCTTGTCGAAACCTTCAGTCACAATCATTCCCTTCGGTAGCCTTATGCATGGAAATTCTAGGTCTTATGACTGCTGCATCGGACGCGATCCCCTTTGCTCGTTTTCACATGCGACCTCTTCAGCTCTGTATGCTGAAGCAATGGTGCAAGGATTACACGAAGTTATCTCAATTAATTTCTTTAAAACCGTTTGCTCGACACTCTCTAACATGGTGGACAGATCACCATCGTTTAATTCAGGGGGCTTCTTTTGTGCTTCCGACTTGGACTGTAATTTCAACAGATGCAAGTCTCACAGGTTGGGGAGCTGTGTGGGGATCTCTGACGGCACAAGGAGTTTGGGAATCTCAGGAGGTGAGAATAGTGATCAATATTTTGGAACTCCGTGCAATTTTCAGAGCTCTTCAGTCTTGGCCTCTTCTGAAGAGAGAATCGTTCATTTGTTTTCAGACAGACAATGTCACAACTGTGGCATACATCAATCATCAAGGAGGGACTCACAGTCCTCTGGCTATGAAAGAAGTATCTCGAATTTTGGTTTGGGCGGAATCCAGCTCCTGTCTAATCTCTGCGGTTCATATCCCAGGTGTAGACAATTGGGAAGCGGATTATCTCAGTCGCCAAACGTTGCATCCGGGCGAATGGTCTCTTCACCCAGAGGTATTTCTTCAGATTGTTCAAATGTGGGAACTTCCAGAAATAGATCTGATGGCGTCCCATCTAAACAAGAAACTTCCCAGGTATCTGTCCAGATCCCGGGATCCTCAGGCGGAGGCAGTGGATGCATTATCACTTCCTTGGAAGTATCATTTTGCCTATATCTTTCCGCCTCTAGTTCTTCTTCCAAGAGTAATCTCCAAGATTCTGAAGGAATGCTCATTTGTTCTGCTGGTAGCTCCGGCATGGCCTCACAGGTTTTGGTATGCGGATCTTGTCCGGATGGCCTCTTGCCAACCGTGGACTCTTCCGTTAAGACCAGACCTTCTGTCACAAGGTCCTTTTTTCCATCAGGATCTGAAATCCTTAAATTTAAAGGTATGGAGATTGAACGCTTGATTCTTGGTCACAGAGGTTTCTCTGACTCTGTGATTAATACTATGTTACAGGCTCGTAAATCTGTATCTCGAGAGATATATTATAGAGTCTGGAAGACTTATATTTCTTGGTGTCTTTCTCATCATTTTTCCTGGCATTCTTTTAGAATACCGAGAATTTTACAGTTTCTTCAGGATGGTTTAGATAAGGGTTTGTCCGCAAGTTCTTTGAAAGGACAAATCTCTGCTCTTTCTGTTCTTTTTCACAGAAAGATTGCTATTCTTCCTGATGTTCATTGTTTTATACAAGCTTTGGTTCGTATAAAACCTGTCATTAAGTCAATTTCTCCTCCTTGGAGTTTGAATTTGGTTCTGGGAGCTCTTCAAGCTCCTCCGTTTGAACCTATGCATTCATTGGACATTAAATTACTTTCTTGGAAAGTTTTGTTCCTTTTGGCCATCTCTTCTGCCAGAAGAGTTTCTGAATTATCTGCTCTTTCTTGTGAGTCTCCTTTTCTAATTTTTCATCAGGATAAGGCGGTGTTGCGAACTTCTTTTGAATTTTTACCTAAAGTTGTGAATTCCAACAACATTAGTAGAGAAATTGTGGTTCCTTCATTATGTCCTAATCCTAAGAATTCTAAGGAGAAATCGTTGCATTCTTTGGATGTTGTTAGAGCTTTGAAATATTATGTTGAAGCTACGAAATCTTTTCGTAAGACTTCTAGTCTATTTGTTATCTTTTCCGGTTCTAGAAAAGGCCAGAAAGCTTCTGCCATTTCTTTGGCATCTTGGTTGAAATCTTTAATTCATCTTGTCTATGTTGAGTCGGGTAAAACTCCGCCTCAGAGAATTACAGCTCATTCTACTAGGTCAGTTTCTACTTCCTGGGCGTTTAGGAATGAAGCTTCGGTTGACCAGATCTGCAAAGCAGCAACTTGGTCCTCTTTGCATACTTTTACTAAATTCTACCATTTTGATGTATTTTCTTCTTCTGAAGCAGTTTTTGGTAGAAAAGTACTTCAGGCAGCGGTTTCAGTTTGAATCTTCTGCTTATGTTTTTCTTTAAACTTTATTTTGGGTGTGGATTATTTTCAGCAGGAATTGGCTGTCTTTATTTTATCCCTCCCTCTCTAGTGACTCTTGTGTGGAAAGATCCACATCTTGGGTAGTCATTATCCCATACGTCACTAGCTCATGGACTCTTGCTAATTACATGAAAGAAAACATAATTTATGTAAGAACTTACCTGATAAATTCATTTCTTTCATATTAGCAAGAGTCCATGAGGCCCGCCTTTTTTTATGGTGGTTATGATTTTGTATAAAGCACAATTATTCCAATTCCTTATTTTATATGCTTTCGCACTTTTTTATCACCCCACTTCTTGGCTATTCGTTAAACTGAATTGTGGGTGTGGTGAGGGGTGTATTTATAGGCATTTTGAGGTTTGGGAAACTTTGCCCCTCCTGGTAGGAATGTATATCCCATACGTCACTAGCTCATGGACTCTTGCTAATATGAAAGAAATGAATTTATCAGGTAAGTTCTTACATAAATTATGTTTTTTATTATTTGTAACTTAGTTCTTTTTTATTTTTTGTACTTTAGTTAGTTTATTTCATTGTATTTATTTGTAGATATTGTATTTAATTAATTTATTGATAGTGTAGTGTTAGGTTTAATTGTAGATAATTGTAGGTATTTTGTTTAATTAATATATTGATCGTGTAGTGTTAGGTTTAATTGTAACTTAGGTTAGGATTTATTTTACAGGTAATTTTGTAATTATTTTAACTATTTTAGCTATTAAATAGTTCTTAACTATTTAATAGCTATTGTACCTGGTTAAAATAAATACAAAGTTACCTGTAAAATAAATATAAATCCTAAAATAGCTATAATATAATTATAATTTATATTGTAGCTATATTAGGGTTTATTTTACAGGTAAGTATTTAGCTTTAAATAGGAATAATTTATTTAATTAATGTTAATTTATTTCGTTAGATTTAAATTATATTTAACTTAGGGGGGTGTTAGTGTTAGGGTTAGACTTAGCTTTAGGGGTTAATCCATTTATTACAGTAGCGGCGAGATTCAGTCGGCAGATTATGGTTTAATAATTGAAGTTAGGTGTCGGCGATGTTAGGGAGGGCAGATTAGGGGTTAATACTATTTATTATAGGGTTATTGAGGCGGGAGTGAGGCGGATTAGGGGTTAATAACTTTATTATAGTAGCGGTGCGGTCCGCTCGGCAGATTAGGGGTTAATAAGTGGAGGCAGGTGGAGGCGACGTTGAGGGGGGCAGATTAGGGGTTAATAAATATAATATAGGGGTCGGCGGTGTTAGGGGCAGCAGATTAGGGGTACATAAGGATAACGTATGTGGCGGCGCTTTGAGGTCGGCAGATTAGAGGTTAATTATTGTAGGTAGCTGGCGGTGACGTTGTGGGGGCAGGTTAGGGGTTAATAAATATAATATAGGGGTCGGCGGTGTTAGGGGCAGCAGATTAGGGGTACATAAGTATAACGTAGGTGGCGGTTGGCAGATTAGGGGTTAAAAAAATGTAATCGAGTGGCGGCGATGTGGGGGGACCTCGGTTTAGGGGTACATAGGTAGTTTATGGGTGTTAGTGTACTTTAGAGCACAGTAGTTAAGAGCTTTATAAACCTGCGTTAGCCCAGAAAGCTCTGACTTTTTTCTGCGGCTGGAGTTTTGTCGTCAGATTTCTAACGCTCACTTCAGCCACGACTCTAAATACCGGCGTTAGAAAGATCCCATTGAAAAGATAGGATACGCAAATGACGTAAGGGGATCTGCGGTATGGAAAAGTCGCGGCTGGAAAGTGAGCGTTAGACCCTTTAATGACTGACTCTAAATACCGGCGGTAGCCCAAAACCAGCGTTAGGAGCCTCTAACGCTGGTTTTGACGGCTACCGCCCAACTCTAAATCTAGGCCTTAGTATTTTAAAAAAAATAAATAGAAGATATAGTATGAAAATAAATTTATTGACAAGAAAAAAAAAAGAAAAAGGTAATTCATCACAGATGAAACTCTGAAAAAGAAAGAAAAATACTAAAAACATTAGTCATTTAGGTTATTTCATGAACACATGTCTTAAAATATTCATTAAATCTAATAATTATTAAATCATCTTGTGTCTATGCTCTAACATGTATTTTTTTGTCTTGATATTAAAAACAGGTTCATACATGAAATCTATATCTATCCATAATTTGAAATTAATACCATTATATTGTCTTATCAATCTTAGAATTAAACACGACTTGTAGTCTCCAGGACTCATATAGGAACATATCAGTGGCCATTTGGGATCCTCTTGACCTTTGTAGCTGTTTGCCTGTGTACAGTTAGCTGGACAATTGCGAAATGCCAGCCTGCTCTACTAGCACCATTGGGTGCTAGTCACTTGTTTGTAGCCACTTGCTATATTTGCATCATTTTTGTTTTGATGGTACTAGGCAATTCGGCACCTCTGTGTTATTCTCTTGTTCTAGATCATTTTCTGGAGGAAACCATTCCAAACTTCTGAGGTATTAGGGGAAAAGCATTTTTGAACTGTGATCACAGGAAAAACGCTGACAATAATGACCGAAGTTCAGAAATTCTTATCTTCCAAAATTGTGATCAACCCCATAGATCTGTGCAAATAATAGGGCAATAATAAAAAATACACATTACTGCTAGTGATGTCGCGAATAGTTCGCTGGCGAATAGTTCCCGGCGAACATAGCATGTTCGCGTTCGCCTCGGCGGGCGAACATATGCGATGTTCGATCCACCCCCTATTCGTCATCATTGAGTAAACTTTGACCCTGTACCTCACAGTCAGAATACACATTACAGCCAATCAGCAGCAGACCCTTCCTCCCAGACCCTCCCACCTCCTGGACAGCATCCATTTTAGATTCATTTGGAAGCTGCATTCTTAATGAGAGGAGGGACAGTGTAGCTGCTGCTGATTTAATAGGGAAATCGATAGCTAGGCTAGTGTATTCAGTGTCCACTACAGTCCTGAAGGACTCATCTGATCTCTGCTGTAAGGACAGCACCCCAAAAAGCCCTTTTTAGGGATAGAACATCAGTCTGCTTTTTTTTTTTTCCTGTGTCATCTAATTGCAGTTGCCTGCCTGCCAGCGTGTGTGTCAGGCTCACAGCGTATACTGTGTCCACTTGCCCAGTGCCACCACTCATATCTGGTGTAACAGTAGTGTACATTTAAAAAAACAACACTTTTTTGACTGTGAAATAATAGCAGACAGCTGCCAGTACCCAAGATGGCCGCCAATAAGGCAGATGGGAAGGGTTAGAGAGCTGTTTTGGGGGGATCAGGGAGGTTGGGGGCTAAGGGGGGATGCTACACCACAGCATATGTAAATATGCTAAAAAAAAATTAAAAACCTTTTATTTTAGTACTGGCAGACTTTCTGCCAGTACTTAAGATGGCGGGGACAATTGTGGGGTGGGGGAGGGAAGGGAGCTGTTTGGGAGGGATCAGGGGGTCTGATGTGTCAGGTGGGAGGCTGATCTCTACACTAAAGCTAAAATTAACCCTGCAAGCTCCCTACAAACTACCTAATTAACCCCTTCACTGCTAGTCATAATTAGGGTTGCCACCTCAGCCATGTTTTTTTGGATACTTATGAGTTACACATGCTGCAGGGTGTGCAGGGAGGAACATGTATTGTGTTTCTGGACAGCACTATTTATAGTCCTCCTTGCACACCCTGCAGCATGTGTAACTTATAAGTGTTCTGTATTTTAAGGGACAGGTGGCAACCCTAGTCATAATACACGTGTGATGCGCAGCAGCATTTAGCGGCCTTCTAATTACCAGAAAGCAACGCCAAAATCATATATGTCTGCTATTTCTGAACAAAGGGGATCCCAGAGAAGCATTTACAACCATTTGTGCCATAATTGCACAAGCTGTTTGTAAATAATTTCAGTGAGAAACCTAAAATTGTGAAAAAATTTAAGTTTTTTTAAATTTGATCGCATTTGGCAGTGAAATGGTGGCATGACATATACCAAAATGGGCCTAGATCAATACTTTGGGTTGTCTACTACACTACACTTAAGCTAAAAATTAACTCTACAAGCTGCCTACATGCTCCCGGCCTAATTAACCCCTTCACTGCTGGGCATAAAACACATGTGGTGCGCAGTGGCATTTAGCAGCCTTCTAATTACCATAAAGCAACGCCAAAGCCATATAAGTCTGCTATTTCTGAACAAAGGGAATCCCAGAGAAGCATTTACAACCATTTATGCCATAATTGTCCATCTGACCCCTGATACCTGGTCTGCAAAGCATGGTCAGGGCAGGTATATCACCTACACTGCCCACTGTGAAGCGGGCGTAACCCTTACACGACCTGATCAATACAATATCATACCTGATGTTTTAAAGCACGTTATTCCAAACAATTTAGGAATGTTAGGTGATTTATGCCCTTTATAGATTAAAACCAGACTCTGCATCAACTATGTAATTTTCCATGGGAGTTTTGCCATGGATCCCCCTCCGGCATGCCACAGTCCAGGTGTTAGTGCCCTTGAAACAACTTTTCCATCACTATTGTGGCCAGAAAGAGTCCCTCTGGGTTTTAAAATTCGCCTGCCTATTGAAGTCTATGGCGGTTCGCCCGTTCGCAAACTTTTGCGGAAGTTCGCGTCCGCCGTTCGCAAACCCAAATTTTTAGGTTTGCGACATCACTAATTACTGCATTTTATTATAATTTTCATATAGCTGAATATATCCATCTGATTAAAGGGACACTGAACCCAATTTTTTTCTTTTATGATTCAGATAGAGCATGCAATTTTAAGCAACTTTTTAATTTACTCCTATTATTAATTTATTATCTTTATTTGAAAAAAAGGCATTTAAGCTAAGGAGCAAGACAATTTTTGGTTCAGGACCATGGACATCACTTGTTTATTGGTGGGTGGATTTATCTACCAATCAGCAAGAACAATCCAGGTTGTTCACCAAAAATGGGCGGGCATCTAAACTTACATTCTTGCTTTTCAAATAAAGATACCAAGAGAATGAAGAAAATGTGATAATAGGAGTAAATTAGAAAGTTGCTTAAAATTGCATGCTCTATCTGAATCACAAAAGAAAAAATTTGGGTTCAGTGTCCCTTTAAATATAATGGACAAAATAGTAAAAAAAAAAAACTGGCATGGAGAGAAATCCCAAAATCTATGGGGGCAGTTTGTAAGAATTGTATTGTAATCAATATGTCTCCTTGACATCCAGAACCCGCATAACTAGATAAAGCGCTCTCAAGCTAAAATTTGCCTTTGAAAATTATTCCAGGCAGTACTGAGGAGACTTCTAAGGTAATCCTGCCAGAGAGTATAGCTTGAGATCAACAGGCCATAACAAACCATTATGAGTTATAATGTTAGCATGTCTTTTCCTCACATAGGCCTTGATAATTAGTGGAGCATAATTATGTTAGCGCTATGTTAACATCCATTGCGCTGAGCGCTCCCATTTTACTTCAATATTAGTGGAAAGTGAAAATTTAGTGCTTGAGCAAAATCCTAGGATGTACTAAAATCTGGAAGTTGGATAGCATGGCCCAGCTAAATCTTTCACCTAATAGAATTCTATGGGCACCCTTACAAAACTCAGGTCCTGGCCTTTGCCCAAGCACTAACCGGAAGACTATAATTTTAATCTATCTATCTATCATCTATCATCTATCTATCTAATTAATAAAAGGGTTTTAACAGTTATATAAAGGGGTGTGGTTTATGACAAGGTGTTGAACTATGAAGGACTTAAAGGTGTACATATATATATATATATATATATATATATATATATATATATATATTTATATATACTGTATCCATGGGTGGATTTTTATGTGTATAATATACAGTGGGTATTGAAAAGAATCACCCTCCTTGAAAATAATCACATTTTGATGCTTTGTAGCCTGAAATAAAGTTATACACAGTTTTTGTTTATCCAGTTGTAATTACTTAGTGCAACTTATAATATCCGAGTGAAAGATATAACACCAACACGTCAGGCAAAAATAAAGACAATTCAAAATCAGAATCAATTAGTTGCAAAAAGGATCACCCCCTTGTGTCAGTATTTTGTTGAACCACCTTTTGATTTAATTACAGCCTTTAGTCTGTTGGGATATGTCTCTACTAACTTTGCACTTCTAGACTGTGCAATATTTGCCCAGTCTTCTTTGCAGAACTGCTCCAGTTCCATTACATTTGATGGTGACCTTTGTGGACTGCAGTCTTCAAGTAATACCACAGATATTCAATGGGGTTTAAGTCTCGCCTATGACTAGGCCATGCAAAGACATTCACCTTTTTCTCCTTCAACCACTATGTGGTTATTTTTGTTATGTGCCTTGGGTCATTGTCATGTTGGAAGGTAAACCTCTTTCATCCAATTTGGAGCGACCTCCTGATCCAAAGAGGGTCTGTGTTGTACCAAATACCTTCCACTTCTTAATAACAGACTTCACTGTGCTTCTAGACATTGATAAAGCCTTTGATATATTCTTGTATCCATCTCCTGACTTGTGCCTGTCCACAACATTATACCGGAGATCTTTTGACAGTGCCTTGCCACCCATAGTTGATTGTTTGCTTCAGTTGCAGTACCAGGGACTAATATGCTCCCGGAAAGCTCTTTTCATGCTGAGCTAATCAATATGCCCACAGCTAATCACAGTTGAAGGTCAAATGGCTTTGTGTGCTGTTGAGAAGGTGATTAGCTACACCTGATTGAGTTTACAAGTAATTTTAGGAGGGGTGATCCTTTTTGCAACTCAGTGATTCTGTTTTTGAATTGTCTTTATTTTTGCCTGACATGTTGGTGTTATATCTTTCACTTGGATGTTATAAGTTGCACTGAGTAATAATTACAACTGGATAATCAAAAACTGTGTCTGTCTTTATTTCAGGCTGATTATTTTCAAGGGGGTAATTCTTTTCAATAGTTGAGACACAAAGATAATCTTACCACCAGAGTAAAACCCCTTCTCCAAGTATATGATCAGTCAATGTAGAGTCTCAGTGCTATCAAAGTAATATTGCGGCACACTTATATAAGAATAAGAAACTATCACTCACATTGCCATGTTAGCGTGAATCTGCCAATCAGCCAGGAAACCTTCTTAGGATCCCACATTCTGTGTTTCACTCCTTCCGCTGTTCGGTTCCTTGTAAAGATGTTAACACTTTTCCTCCTGTGTTCAAACGCCGCTTAAGCACTGTGTTTAGCCGGATTCAGTCCCAGTGGAAATCCTTTAGCCCATTAGCCGTCCAAGTAGTAAATCATAAAAAGAGCAAATGCTAGAGTGGCTAAAAAGAGATCCTTTATTTGAAAAAACATGCATTTAAAAAGTAACCAACGAGGGTTAGTACAAGCATAACTTTAAATATTAAAAATCAGAAACGATCAAACAGACATCCTCACAGAAAGGACGCGTTTCGGGTTGCCCCGTATTCACACATAGCTATGAGGGATATCCTGTTAGTTCTTATGCTATTACCTGCACGTACACACCTGTTTAGTAATTACTCACTTACTAGTTAGACAGACTTTTTTTTAACTCTATCGATGCTTGATTATTCTTGCTGTTCAGACTATTTGCATTACCTGATGTATTAGTAGCTGATCTAGGTAGAAATCGTATATAGCTACATTACATTTGTAATTTGTATTTCAGACCTCTTTTCCTGACAAAAGCGACATGGAGCTATACTGCATGTATATATAATCTGCATTGCGGACTATATTAAAGACACTTCTAGGGTTTTTGTTAATCCAATCCTATATCTACTTTATAAAGATATATCAATGCCATAGACGTTATACCTATGCATATAAGTTAATGGTGTACTATCACTTATGCTATTTGATTCATATTTGTAACACATGTATGTATTGCATTTTACACTTTATACTGATATATTGGCTTTAAGATGTTGTATCTGCTCTTTCTAGCCACATTCTATCCAGTGAGATTCTTTAACATATATTATACAAGGAGATAAAACTGGTTAGTCATAGCAACAAAGCTTCCTTTCTAGGATTACACTTCCAGGGATCTGTATACCCATATTTCTAAACTAATACTTATATACAGAGACTGTTAGCTTATAGTACAATCAAATTGAATTAATTTAACAAATTTGTGTATATATTAGTTTGAAATTTCTCAGCAAAGGACATTATTTTTGATAATTTGTCCTATACAATATTATAATAGTGACTATCATAGTGTTAAGTCCTATGATTATTATCCTATTTAGGTTATTAAGAAAATTAAATTATATTTCTCCTGTTAAGTGTAGTCAGTCCACGGGTCATCATTACTTATGGGATATTAACTCCTCCCCAACAGGAAGTGCAAGAGGATCACCCAAGCAGAGCTGCTATATAGCTCCTCCCCTCTACGTCACACCCAGTCATTCTCTTGCACCCAACTAATAGATAGGATGTGTGAGAGGACTGTGGTGATTAAACTTAGTTTTTTTTATATCTTCAATCAAAAGTTTGTTATTTTAAACGACACCGGAGTGTGTTGTTTCCTTCTCAGGCAGAATTTGAAGAAGAATCTACCTGAGTTTTTGTATATGATCTTAGCGGACGTAACTAAGATCCGTTTGCTGTTCTCGGCCATTCTGAGGAGTAAGGTAACTTCAGATCAGGGGACAGCGGGCAGGTTCACCTGCAAAGAGGTATGTTGCAGTATATTATTTTCTAAGGAATGGAATTGACTTTGAAAATACTGCTAATACCGATATAATGTAAGTACAGCCTTAAATGCAGTAGTAGCAACTGGTATCAGGCTGACATGTATATATGTTTTCACTTAAGTATTTCTGGGGAATGGCACTTCACTGGGAAAATACTGTATGCATATAACTTTTAGCCTAACTTGCAGTGTGAGCGACTAGCAGCAGGCTTTTTAATGACATTTCATATATTAGATTTTAAACGTTTACTGGCATGTTAAATCGTTTAATTATCTGAGGTACTTGGTGAAAATTGTTTTGGGCTTTATTTTCCACATGGCTGTCGTCGTTTTAAATTAAAACGGTTTACTGAGCTTCCCTCACTGTTGTAGTGTGAGTGGGAGGGGCCTATTTTGGCGCTTTTACTACGCATCAGAAATTCAGTCACAGTCTGTCTTTTTCTCCCTGCATGATCCAGGACGTCTCCACAGAGCTCAGGGGTCTTCAAAACTAGTTTTGAGGGAGGTAATCACTCACAGCAGACCTGTGAGACTGTGCTTGACTGTGATAAAAACGCTTATATTGTCAATTGTTATACGTTTTTTTCTGATATTAAGGGTTCATTTTTATTCAACTGTGTCAGTTTTTTGTGTGCTTCTTAAAGGCACAGTAACGATTTTACATATTGCTTGTAAATTTAATTGAAAAATATTTCCAAGCTTGCTAGTCTAATTGCTAGTTTGTTTAAACATGTCTGACACAGAGGAAACTCTTTGTGCAATATGTTCAAAAGCCAAGGTGGAGCCCAATAGAAATTTATGTACTAGAGGGCGGAGCTAGCCAGCCTAGGAGATGGCTGCTTTCTCTTAGAGCTCCTCAGCCCTATCTGTATGAGAGCGGTTCAGGCTCATGCCTCACGCAAACTAACAGCCACAATCCTCGGCAAACACACTCACTCTGTGACTAGCCACTCTGGGACCGTCTATCTGCAAATGTAATTACCGGATCGCCTCCTAAAAGTGAACGCATGACTGCGGCCTTCACGCACCCGCCAACGCTCCTAAATGAGACACCAGCACATCGGCTCTCACGGTTAGCCCATATCAACTGAGCGTCTTGAGTCGAGGCAAACCGGAGCAGCAACAAAGCACTGGGCAACAAGTCACGGCTTCCCGATGCGGAGGTGAGTCACGCGGTAGGCCGCAGCCTAAAATAAAGTAATGTGCGCACCTCGCACAACCAAAGGAGAAGTCCGGCACTAATAGCTGAAGCAGCAGAGCGAGACACATCTCTCAGTTAGACCTATGTCCGGCAGCTTTACTGTGGGGATATATTTGCACTAAGAACACACATGTTCATATCGTAGCACCGGCACATAATGTAACGCAAAAGACTCAAGCATTAACCCCTACATGCCTACATAAAAAAAAAAGATCTTTGAATAAACTGCAGAGGGGTAACACTCTACATAGCTTGTTGCCAACGTAAGCTTCTCCTCATCAAAAATCTAACAGTGAAAAGACCTGAGGACACAATCCTTTACCTTACTTGAGGGATCACACTGCAACCTAATTTCTCCTACTAAAAGGGACATAACTGTCAAATCAGATCCTAGAGTCACCTTCCTTTTTCTTTGCAGCTCCTAACTGGTCTTGCAAACCTCTCTATCTACGCTAAAAAATGTCGCCAAAGAAAGGCAGTAAACCAAGTAAAAGCAGCAAGCAGCTGAAAGCCACGTCTCACACTGTAAATACATTCTTTAAGACCTTGGAAAATAAAGCCAATGCTTCAGAAGAAGCTGACCCCCCTGATCTTGTCTCAGGCCAAAAATCATCAGAATCTGAAAGTGATCAACCTGCAGAAAGCATTACCATACCCACAGCTCTATTTCACTCAATCCCCTCAAAAAAAGACTTTTCATCACTAATAACTCAAGTCAAGCAATGCATTAAAGATGAGATCTCTGACCTCAAGAAAGACATCTCTGAAATAGGACACAGGGTAGAATCACTTGAAAACACACAAGATGCCCAAGCAGAGGCTATCACAGAGCTCCATCACACTGTTCAACGTCAGGGTGCAAACATTTCAGAGCTGGAAGATAAACTGGACGACGCAGAAAATCGCAGCAGGCGCCATAACATCAGACTAAGAGGAATTCCTGAAGCTGTTGCAACACCTGACCTAGAGCAATACCTTCAAAACTTTTTCAGTACCCTGAAAAAAGAAGAAACACAGACAAAAATTGAAATTGACAGGGCTCACAGAGCTCTGCACCCCAAACCACAAATAGACCAACCGCCAAGAGACGTTATAGGCAGAATCACCAATTACCAGGTAAAAGAAGAATTAATGAAACTTGCAAGAGAACAACAACCCCTCAGGTACGACAATGTAGAGATACAGGTTTTCGCTGACCTATCTCAATGGACACTCTCCAAACGCAGAGATCTTAAACCACTAAAATCACTTCTACGGAAGAGAAGCATCCCATACCGTTGGGGTTTTCCCTTTCATTTGATAATACTATGGAAGGGCAGACGCCTATCATGCTCCACTACAGACAACATCTTACCTATCTGCAGAGAACTAGACATTCAACCACCACAACTAGCTGAGGGCCTATCCGCCCATATCAAAGACCCCAACACCACAGGACCTCCACCACTCCCGAAACGGAAGGAATGGATCCCAGTCCGTCAAAAGAGAACACAGAAGCCCGCTTCACCCAAGATGTCTTCTAGAGATGTTACAAGCTGACTTTGACGTTTCGTGGTAAACCCCACTTTTTGTTTCCATTCTTCCTGCCCCAGTTTAGATTGGGGCCCATATTTCTTTTTTATTGGTTTATTGCTGCACAATGTTTTTATTTTTCGTAAGTTCCCTTTTATTGCACTGAAATGCTTGATTTCTTATACTATGCTGACTGTTAGTTATTAGCAAAGTTTAATGGCTCTCATACAGTTGGGAGTTTATCTCCTCAATTTTAGGAATGTTTAATGTACTTATGATGGAAAATGTACTCTGTTTCTCTTTTCTCTCTCTCTTTACTTCCTTTTCTCTACCTTTTTCTGCTCCTCCTACCTTTCCCCCTCTTCTGTCTCTTACCGTGTGCACACATGACGCCCAATTTATTAGCTATGCTGGCACCTTTCAAAATAAACTTAACTTCCTCACACAACCAAAATGAATAGACACTCACCACATGAACTGATTATTTTTACTCAAAATGTCAAAGGCCTAAATTGCCCCCAAAAAAGGAGAATGGCCATTAATGACCTCCAGAAAAAAGGTGGACACATATTGATGCTCCAAGAAACGCACTTTAAATCTAAAAATATTCCCAAACACTTCTCCCCACATTATCCGCAGCACTTCCACAGCACAAACCCTAATAAGAAAATCAATGGGGTCAGTATATTGCTCCACAAATCCTTGCCGTTCACTAAGATACGATGCATCTCAGATAAGTAAGGTAGGTATATCTGCCTAAAAGGCTTACTATTTGGTAAACCAGTAACCTTAGTGAATGCCTACGCTCCTAACTCCAGACAAGACCAATTTATAAATTCGATTTCAGACTTAATTGTAAAAGAATTAAGAGGCTCCCTTATAGTAGCTGGAGATCTCAATTTCCCTCTAGACCCTACGGTTGATTGCTCAAACCCAGAATCCAGAACCAAAACCCCTAACCTACCCAAGATTTGGCGGAAATTCAAATCCTTAGGCATACATGATGTATGGAGATACTTCAACCCCCAAAAACGTGACTACACCTTTTTTTCCCACCCCAAACGCAACTATTCCAGGCTAGATTATATATTGGTAGATCACTTACTCCTATCTCATTCCAAACTTTCACAAATAAAACACACTTCCTGGTCCGACCACTCACTAGTTTCGTGTCATATTAACTGGCCCTCTGCTCCACTTAGGACCTTCCAATGGAAATTGGATGACTCCATACTACTAGACCCAATTCAAGCAAAGCTCTTCGCAACTCATATTAAAGACTATTTCGCACATAACAGCACTCCAGATATGAATGTGGCAACCCTTTGGGAAGCTCACAAATGCACAATCAGGGGAGAATTTATTAAAGCAAAAGCACAAATCAAAAAGAAAGATAGACTAGAAATAGACAGCTTAACCTCTGCAATATCTGAGCTAGACTACACCCACAAAATCAACCCCCTAGATAACGCTGTCCTTGAGGAACTCAAAGTAAAGAGAGATAAACTGAATTCCATCCTTCATGTCAAAGCACAAAGGCAATTGCTATTTCTCCAACAAAATTTCTATAGAGAGGGTAATAAGCCAGGGAAATACCTTGCAAGAGCTCTGAAAAAACAACAACAGAAAACCTATGTACACTCTATAAAATCAGCTCAAGGTAAAATCATAGAAGACACACACACTATAGCGAACGAATTCAAAATATTCTACCATAAACTCTATAACTTATACCCCAACAGGGACACCCAAAAACACCGCCAACTTTGCTCCCAATACCTTAAGAATATTCCACTCACACAATTGACCTCTGAGCAAAGCGAATTACTGGAGAAACCTATATCCACCTCAGAAGTAAATGACGCTATCCGACAGTTAAAACAAAATAAAGCCCCAGGCCCAGACGGCTATACAGGTCTCTACTATAAAACATTTGCAAATTTACTAATCCCACCCTTAACAAACCTATTTAACCACATAAATGCCTCCCGTCCCTTCTCTGATAGCATGCTTCAAGCAAATATCTCTGTTATTGCCAAACCAGGTAAAACTACTGACTCCCCAGCCAATTACAGACCCATCTCCCTTCTTAATATAGATCTAAAACTCTACGCCAAAATTTTAGCCACCCGTCTTAATAAAATCCTTCCGTCCTTAATCCACCAAGACCAAGTGGGTTTTGTGCCCCACAGAGAGGCTAAAGATAATACAGTTAAAGTTCTCAATCTCCTAGAATACATCTCGACAACCCAATCCCCGACTGTTTTCCTATCGACTGACGCCGAAAAGGCATTTGACAGACTGGACTTTTCTACAAGAAACCCTAAGACGATATAACTTCCCAGACTCTTTTATTCAAAAAATCCTAGCCTTATATACCAATCCCACAGCACAAATCAGAATAAATGGTACGTTATCCGACCCCTTTGAAATCAGAAATGGATCCAGACAGGGATGCCCCTTATCTCCACTCTTATTTATCTTAGCCTTAGAGCCGCTCGCTATTAAAATACGTCTTAATAACCAGATACGCGGAATAGAAGTAGATGACCAAACCCACAAGTTAGCCATATTCGCAGATGACATCCTCCTGACACTCACTAACCCGCTCCCCTCCCTTAGAACAACTATTTCAGAGTTAGACCATTACGGGTCTGTATCCAACTTCCTGATCAATATGACAAAATCTGAATATCTTCCTATCAATCTCACTAACCAATCTCTAGATGAATTGAAACTATCTTGCCCCCTCAAATTACAAACAAAATTCCTAAAATATTTAGGCATTCGCATTACCCCCAACATAGCAGATCTCCGCATACACAATTATGGTACCTTAATCTCAGAACTTAAAAACCTTACCTCAACTTGGTTACCCAAAAACATCTCATGGCTAGGCAGAATCCACACAGCAAAAATGATGCTATTGCCAAAAATATTATATATCCTCCAGACAATCCCCATCCCAGGCACCCAGAAAGACCTGGATATCTTACAAAAAATTATAAACGATTACATTTGGAGACGCAGACCCCCTAGAATTAATAAAAACACGCTTCATAAACTTCCTAGTGATGGGGGACTCATATAAACTTGCCATTTCGTTGCAAAGAATCTCAGATTGGTGCAAAATCAATGGCCCAAATCCCAAACAATGGGTACAATTAGAAAACTCCCTATCATTGTCACATAACTTAGATGAGATATGTTGGAACCCGGGTTTCTTCAATAAATACAGTATATCCTCCTTATCCATAACAAATGAAACATGGTCAGACTGGAGACTAATCAACAAACCACTGAACAAAATCTCCTCTCGATATTCTCCTCTCACCACACTTCTCAATAACCCGGAATTCCCACCGGGCCTTCACCAAATACCCCCCCAACCCGCAAGTCCTTCCAGATCACTTCCTATATACCTCTTGACAGATAGCAATCACAAAATCTTAACCAAAAACCAAATGGAATCTCTAAATCATCCATTCCTATCCTCTTGGTTTCATCTTAATCAGGCAAGGATATAAAGAACCTAACACGATCTCTCACCCTCTTTGAACAAATATGCCAATCAATTGAAAATACACCTAGAACAATCTCCAAACTACATAAACTGATCCTACAAATGTCCTTTCCACTTCTCCCCTCTTATACAAAAAGATGGGACCTAGAACTCAAGACGAACACTGCCCCCAAAATCTGGATGCGCAGATTCGACACTCTAACCCACTCAGCACATTCAGCCCAAGCTAAAGAGACCAATATCAAGATAATGATGAGATGGTACTTAACTCCAGCAAGATTAAAATCTATATATAAAAACTCATCAATGCTCTGTTGGAGAGGCTGCACACAAGAGGGACACCTCACCCACATTTGGTGGGACTGCGATCTTATAAAACCATTCTGGTCACAAATTTTTACATATATTAATAAAATATTAAACACAAACATATCTCCCACCCCAGATCTAGTTCTACTCTGCCAACCCCCTGCCATTACTTGTAAGATAAGAAAACACCTTTACCACTTACTGCTCAACACTGCAAATCAGCTAATCCCTAGAAAATGGAAATCTACATCAATCCCTGCTATCCAGGAATGGATAACATCAGTTCAAAAAAATCTTCTTTTAGAAAGATTGCATTACCTCAAATTAGGCCAACTCACCCTATATCAAGATATGATCTTCTTGTGGGAATCCTTCACATTCGCTGGTACATAGACTCAAATCAACAAAAGGTCCTCCCTTTAAAATCTTTAAAATCTTTAAATTCTATAAAAGACCCATATCCCCCCCCCCTTTCCCTGCCATTAACGAGACATCTCTGCCCTAATCATATACAACTCGTAATGATCTAAATATGGTTCAACGCATAAAAATTCTAACCACAGACTAGTGAAGTGGGCAAGTAAACAACACCAGAAGAAGCAGAGAAATAAGACCACTGTTTGTGTACACGGTCCCCATGTTAGCTCCCCATTATCTTTCCATTTCCCATCTTTCTCTTTACTCTACTCTTCTCTCCTTTTTCTCCTTAATTTATGTTAAGTGCTAATTTTTCTGAGATAAGTTTACTTTCATTGCCTCACACTTATAATACAATATGTCTTGAGGAATGTATATCAGCATCCCAATTGGGCAAGGTCACCATTAGTCCTATCTTTGAAACAACAGGAGCTCCCCCCACACCTGCTAATCTCTAACTCTTCCTAAGCATAAGAGCTCTAATGTCACAGCACACGATGGATTAATTAAAGGACATTGGACTATGGTATAATCTTTCAACAAGGACTGTCCTCATGACAAACATTATGCTATGTTTAGCTTAACATCAATCTTTTTCATGATTTATTTATCCTGCCTTGATTGTAAACTATTGACCTTATATATGTTTACCTGTTGTTTTGAATTGAAAATAAAAAGAAAACATAAATAAATAAAAAAAAAAGAAATTTATGTACTAATTGCATTGATGCTACTTTAAATAAAAGTCAATCTGAACATGTTAAGTAACATTCACCAGACAACGAGGGGGAAGTTATGCCGACTAACTTGCCTCACGTGTCAGTACCTGCATCTCCCGCTCAGGAGGTGCGTGATATTGTAACGCCAAGTACATCAGGGCGGCCATTACAAATCACTTTACAAGACATGGCTAATGTTATGACTGAAGTTTTGTCTAAATTGCCAGAACTTAGAGGTAAACGAGATCACTCTGGGATGAGAACAGAGTATACTGATAATGCTAGGGCCATGTCTGATACTGCGTCACAATATGCAGAGCATGAGGACGGAGAGCTTCATTCTGCGGGTGACGGATCTGATCCAAATAAATTGGATTCAGACATTTCAAATTTTAAGTTTAAGCTGGAAAACCTCCGTGTATTGCTAGGGGAGGTGTTAGCGGCTCTGAATGATTGTAACACAGTTGCAATCCCAGAGAAAATATGTAGGTTGGATAAATATTTTGCGGTACCGATGAGTACTGACGTTTTTCCTATACCTAAGAGACTTACTGAAATTATTACTAAGGAGTGGGACAGCCCCGGTGTGCCTTTCTCACCCCCTCCTATATTCAGAAAAATGTTTCCAATAGACGCCACCACACGGGACTTATGGCAAACGGTCCCTAAGGTGGAGGGAGCAGTTTCTACTTTAGCTAAGCATACCACTATCCCGGGGGAGGATAGCTGTGCCTTTTCAGATCCAATGGATAAAAAGTTAGAGGGTTACCTTAAGAAAATGTTTGTTCAACAAGGTTTTATATTACAACCCCTTGCATGCATTGCGCCTGTCACGGCTGCGGCAGCATTTTGGTTTGAGTCTCTGGAAGAGACCCTTGACTCAGCGACATTAGATGAGATTTCACTTAAGCTTAAAACCCTTAAGCTAGCTAATTCATTTATTTCTGATGCCGTAGTACATTTAACTAAACTTACGGCTAAGAATTCCGGATTCGCCATTCAGGCACGCAGAGCGCTGTGGCTAAAATCCTGGTCAGCTGATGTAACTTCTAAATCGAAACTACTTAACATACCTTTCAAGGGGCAGACTTTATTCGGGCCCGGTTTGAAAGAAATTATCGCTGATATTACGGGAGGTAAAGGCCATGCCCTGCCTCAAGACAGAGCCAAACCCAGGGCTAGACAGTCTAATTTTCGTGCCTTTCGTAATTTCAAGGCAGGAGCAGCTTCAACTTCCTCTGCTCCAAAACAGGAAGGAGCTGTTGCTCGCTACAGACAAGGCTGGAAACCTAACCAGGCCTGGAACAAGGGCAAGCAGGCCAGAAAGCCTGCTGCTGCCCCTAAGACAGCATGAAGTGAGGGCCCCCGATCCGGTAACGGATCTAGTGGGGGGCAGACTCTCTCTCTTCGCCCAGGCTTGGGCAAGAGATGTCCAGGATCCCTGGGCGTTGGAGATCATATCTCAGGGATATCTTCTGGACTTCAAAGCTTCTCCTCCACAAGGGAGATTTCACCTTTCAAGGTTGTCAACAAACCAGATAAAGAAAGAGGCGTTTCTACGCTGTGTACAAGACCTTTTACTAATGGGAGTGATCCATCCAGTTCCGCGGATGGAACACGGACAAGGGTTTTACTCAAATCTGTTTGTGGTTCCCAAAAAAGAGGGAACCTTCAGACCAATATTGGATTTAAAGATCCTAAACAAATTCCTAAGAGTTCCATCATTCAAGATGGAAACTATTCGGACAATCTTACCCATGATCCAAAGAGGTCAGTACATGACCACAGTGGATTTAAAGGATGCTTACCTTCACATACCGATTCACAGAGAACATTACCAGTATCTAAGGTTTGCCTTCCTAGACAAGCATTACCAGTTTGTAGCTCTTCCCTTTTGGGTTGGCTACGGCTCCAAGAATCTTTACAAAGGTTCTGGGCTCTCTTCTGGCGGTACTAAGACCGCGAGGAATTTCGGTAGCTCCGTACCTAGACGACATTCTGATACAAGCGTCAAGCTTTCAAACTGCCAAGTCTCATACAGAGTTAGTACTGGCATTTCTAAGATCACATGGGTGGAAAGTAAACGAGGAGAAGAGTTCTCTCTTACCACTCACAAGAGTTCCCTTCTTGGGGACTCTTATAGATTCTGTAGAAATGAAAATTTACCTGACAGAGGACAGGTTAACAAAGCTTCTAAATGCTTGCCGTGCCCTTCATTCCATTCAACACCCGTCAGTGGCTCAATGCATGGAGGTAATCGGCTTAATGGTAGCGGCAATGGACATAGTTCCTTTTGCACGCCTGCACCTCAGACCGCTGCAATTGTGCATGCTAAGTCAGTGGAATGGGGATTACTCAGATTTGTCCCCTACGCTGAATCTGGATCAGGAGACCAGAGATTCTCTTCTATGGTGGCTTTCTCGGCCACATCTGTCCAGGGGGATGCCCTTCAGCAGGCCAGACTGGACAATTGTAACTACAGACGCCAGCCTTCTAGGTTGGGGCGCTGTCTGGAATTCCCTGAAGGCTCAGGGATCATGGACTCAAGAGGAGAGTCTCCTTCTAATAAACATTCTGGAATTGAGAGCAGTTCTCAATGCCCTTCTGGCTTGGCCTCAGTTAGCAACTCTGAGGTTTATCAGGTTTCAGTCGGACAACATCACTACTGTGGCTTACATCAACCATCAGGGAGGGACAAGAAGTTCCTTAGCGATGATGGAAGTATCAAAGATAATTCGCTGGGCAGAGTCTCACTCTTGCCACCTGTCAGCGATCCACATCCCAGGAGTGGACAACTGGGAGGCGGATTTCCTAAGTCGCCAGATTTTTCATCCGGGGGAGTGGGAACTTCATCCGGAGGTCTTTGCCCAAATACTTCGTCGTTGGGGCAAACCAGATATGGATCTCATGGCGTCTCGCTGGAACGCCAAGCTTCCTCGTTACGGGTCCAGGTCCAGGGACCCGGGAGCGGTCCTGATAGATGCCTTGACAGCACCTTGGACCTTCAGGATGGCTTATGTGTTTCCATCCTTCCCGATGCTTCCTCGTTTGATTGCCAGGATCAAACAGGAGAAAGCATCAGTGATTCTAATAGCGCCTGCGTGGCCACGCAGGACCTGGTATGCAGATCTAGTGGACATGTCATCCTGTCCACCTTGGTCTCTGCCTCTGAGACAGGACCTTCTAATTCAGGGTCCTTTCAAACATCAAAATCTAATTTCTCTGAAGCTGACTGCATGGAAATTGAACGCTTAATTTTATCAAAGCGTGGATTTTCGGAGCCAGTAATTGATACCTTAATACAGGCTAGGAAACCTGTTACCAGGAAAATTTACCATAAAATATGGCGTAAATACTTACACTGGTGCGAATCCAAGGGTTACTCATGGAGTAAGGTTAGGATTCCTAGGATATTGTCTTTTCTACAAGAAGGTTTAGAAAAGGGTTTATCTGCTAGTTCGTTAAAGGGACAGATCTCAGCTCTGTCCATCCTTTTACACAAGCGTCTGTCAGAAGTTCCAGACGTCCAGGCTTTTTGTCAGGCTTTGGCCAGGATTAAGCCTGTGTTTAAATCTGTTGCTCCGCCGTGGAGCTTAAACTTAGTTCTTAACGTTTTACAGGGTGTTCCGTTTGAACCCCTTCACTCCATTGATATCAAGCTGTTATCTTGGAAAGTTCTGTTTTTAATGGCTATTTCCTCGGCTCGTAGAGTCTCTGAATTATCAGCCTTACATTGTGATTCTCCGTATCTGATTTTTCATTCAGATAAGGTAGTTCTGCGTACTAAACCTGGGTTCTTACCTAAGGTAGTCGCTAACAAGAATATCAATCAAGAGATTGTTGTTCCATCATTGTGTCCTAACCCTTCTTCAAAGAAGGAACGACTTCTGCACAATCTAGATGTAGTCCGTGCCCTGAAATTTTATTTACAGGCAACTAAAGATTTTCGACAAACTTCTTCCCTGTTTGTCGTTTATTCTGGACAGAGGAGAGGTCAAAAAGCATCTGCTACCTCTCTATCCTTTTGGCTTCGTAGCATAATACGCTTAGCCTATGAGACTGCTGGACAGCAACCTCCTGAAAGGATTACAGCTCATTCTACTAGAGCTGTGGCTTCCACTTGGGCCTTTAAGAACGAGGCCTCTGTTGAACAGATTTGCAAGGCTGCAACTTGGTCTTCTCTTCATACTTTTTCCAAATTTTACAAATTTGACACTTTTGCTTCTTCGGAGGCTGTTTTTGGGAGAAAGGTTCTTCAGGCAGTGGTTCCTTCCGTATAGAGATCCTGCCTGTCCCTCCCGTCATCCGTGTACTTAGCTTTGGTATTGGTATCCCATAAGTAATGATGGTGGACTGACTACACTTAACAGGAGAAAACATAATTTATGCTTACCTGATAAATTCCTTTCTCCTGTAGTGTAGTCAGTCCACGGCCCGCCCTGTTTTTTAAGGCAGGTCTAAATTTTTTAATTATACTCCAGTCACCACTGCACCCTATAGTTTCTCCTTTCTCGTTTGGTTCTTGGTCGAATGACTGGGTGTGACGTAGAGGGGAGGAGCTATATAGCAGCTCTGCTTGGGTGATCCTCTTGCACTTCCTGTTGGGGAGGAGTTAATATCCCATAAGTAATGATGACCCATGGACTGACTACACTACAGGAGAAAGGAATTTATCAGGTAAGCATAAATTATGTTTCCTGTTTGAGTTGGAATATTAAGGATGTGACCCAAAACTGAGAAGTGGATAACATTATCTCTATATCTTACCCCAAACTCAATTGGATGCATTGTTTCTCTAAATATGTCCTAAAGATAATTATGTTACTAAATATGGTTTAAATACATCATCAGTACCTTTATTTCTACATCATATCAGAAATAGGGTGCAAACTATTGTGAGCTCTCTTGTGAGGTAATGTTTTGTAAAATTTGATGACTTATCTTTCCCAGTGGTTCATAATATCATAAACTGAATTGAACCCATTGGGATATCTGGTTTCAAGTTTGAATATCCAGAAGGCTTCTCTACGGGCCAGTTCCTTATCTCTGTCTCCACCCCTTTTTGGGCTTTTTACCAGTTATATAGCTTACCATCTAAAGGAGTTAACTGACTGATTATGCCTGTGTATGAAATGTGTTGCTAGTGCAGAGCATTCTGTTTTGCAGTTGATGTTGCTTAGAAGTTCACGAATACAGGACCTCACCTCCCTAGTGGTGAGGCCCACGTATTGCAACTTGCATTCAGTGCATGAGATTAGATAGACTATATAACTCATACTGCAATTTATGCATTGTGAAGTGTTGTATGTTTTACCTGTTCTATATGATTTTAATTCAGGAGTTACTGATATATAGTCGCACTTTGCATCTTGTGCTTCCACATTTGAAGGTACCTATATGTGTAAGCCAACTGCTGCCTCCACTCTTCTTTGGAAGTACTGTAGGTGATAAGACATTGGCTAGGGTCATTCCTTTCCGATAGGAAAAACAACATCCTATATTTGCTACCCTTTTCAGTTTGGTATCTGCCAGTAAAATTGGCATATGTTTCCTAATTACTTTACAAATCTCATAGTATTGGTCACTATAGTTCGTAACAAAAGTTACCTGATTTTTGTTAATCACATGGTTATCATTACTGATTTTATCTTCTAAGATTTGTTGTCTAGGAATAGATTCTACTGGTGATTACTTGAACTGTGAAGAAGGTTATTTCTTGCTATAGGCTTGCGATATGTATATGTCTCAATCTTTTTGGTGGTAACATTAGCTGATAGTGTAACATCTAGATAATTGATCTTTGTGCTATGTGTTTCCATGGAGAACTTAATACCTATTTCATTAGAAATTAAGAGATCTAAGAATTGAGTTGCTTCTTCTTGCGTGCCATCCCACACTATGATGAGATCATCTATAAATCTCCTATAAAAGGAGATAGATGATCGGAAGCAATTTCTATCCCCAAAGATGTGGGACGCCTCCCACCAACCTAAAAATAGTTTGGCGTAGGAGGGCGCAAATTTTGCGCCCATGGCTGTCCCACACCTTCTTCACAGTTCAAGTAATCACCCCAAAAATACAGCGAGAGCAATTGCCAAAGGGCAGTTTGTGCGCATGAAGCGGAATTGCTCAACAGAAGAGACTTATTATAAAGAATGTGAAAGGCTCAGTAGAGATTTAATACAGAGAGGATATAACACAAAGATTATCTCAAAAGCCCGCAAAGAAGTAGAATCTATTCCTAGACAACAAATCTTAGAAGATAAAATCAGTAATGATAACTAGTGATGTCCCAACGGTTCCCAGCGAACATAGCTTGTTCGCGTTCGCGTCTGCGGGCAAACACATGGCGATGTTCGATCCGCCCCTATGTGTCATCATTGAGGAAACTTTGACCCTGTATGTCACAGCCGTCTGACACATTAGAGCCAAATTAACATCAGACACTCCCTCACAGACCCTCCCAGCTACTCAGAATCCGCCATTTTAGACTCATAACGACCTTGCTTTCTTAATGAGAGGACGTGTTGTGTTTTTGCTCCTGACATTAATAGGAAAAACATAGGCCTAGATTTGGAGTTCGGCGGTAAAAGGGCTGTTAACGCTCCGCGGGTTTTTTTCTGGCCGCACCATAAATTTAACTCTGGTATCGAGAGTTCAAACAAATGCTGCGTTAGGCTCCAAAAAAGGAGCGTAGAGCATATTTACCGCAAATGCAACTCTCGATACCAGAGTTGCTTACGGACGCGGCCGTCATCAAAAACGTGCTCGTGCACGATTCTCCCATAGGAAACAATGGGGCAGTTTGAGCTGAAAAAAAACCTAACACCTGCAAAAAAGCAGCGTTCAGCTCTTAACGCAGCCCCATTGTTTCCTATGGGGAAACACTTCCTACGTCTGCACCTAACACTCTAACATGTACCCCGAGTCTAAACACCCCTAACCTTACACTTATTAACCCCTAATCTGCCGCCCCCGCTATCGCTGACCCCTGCATTACACTTTTAACCCCTAATCTGCCGCTCCGTAAACCGCCGCCACCTACGTTATCCCTATGTACCCCTAATCTGCTGCCCTAACATCGCCGACCCCTATGTTATATTTATTAACCCCTAATCTGCCCCCCACAACGTCGCCGACACCTGCCTACACTTATTAACCCCTAATCTGCCGAGCGGACCTGAGCGCTACTATAATAAAGTTATTAACCCCTAATCCGCCTCACTAACCCTATCATAAATAGTATTAACCCCTAATCTGCCCTCCCTAACATCGCCGACACCTACCTTCAATTATTAACCCCTAATCTGCCGACCGGAGCTCACCGCTATTCTAATAAATGTATTAACCCCTAAAGCTAAGTCTAACCCTAACACTAACACCCCCCTAAGTTAAATATAATTTTTATCTAACGAAATAAATTAACTCTTATTAAATAAATGATTCCTATTTAAAGCTAAATACTTACCTGTAAAATACATCCTAATATAGCTACAATATAAATTATAATTATATTATAGCTATTTTAGGATTAATATTTATTTTACAGGCAACTTTGTAATTATTTTAACCAGGTACAATAGCTATTAAATAGTTAAGAACTATTTAATAGTTACCTAGTTAAAATAATAACAAATTTACCTGTAAAATAAATCCTAACCTAAGATATAATTAAACCTAACACTACCCTATCAATAAAATAATTAAATAAACTACCTACAATTACCTACAATTAACCTAACACTACACTATCAATAAATTAATTAAACACAATTGCTACAAATAAATACAATTAAATAAACTATCTAAAGTACAAAAAATAAAAAAGAACTAAGTTACAGAAAATAATAAAATATTTACAAACATAAGAAAAATATTACAACAATTTTAAACTAATTACACCTACTCTAAGCCCCCTAATAAAATAACAAAGCCCCCCAAAATAAAAAATTCCCTACCCTATTCTAAAATACAAATATTACAAGCTCTTTTACCTTACCAGCCCTGAACAGGGCCCTTTGCGGGGCATGCCCCATGAATTTCAGCTCTTTTGCCTGTAAAAAAAAACATACAATACCCCCCCCCCCAACATTACAACCCACCACCCACATACCCCTAATCTAACCCAAACCCCCCTTAAATAAACCTAACACTAATCCCCTGAAGATCTTCCTACCTTGTCTTCACCATACCAGGTTCACCGATCCGTCCTGGCTCCAAGATCTTCATCCAACCCAAGCGGGGGTTGGCGATCCATAATCCGGTGCTCCAAAGTCTTCCTCCTATCCGGCAAGAAGAGGACATCCGGACCGGCAAACATCTTCTCCAAGCGGCATCTTCTATCTTCTTCCATCCGATGACGACCGGCTCCATCTTGAAGACCTCCAGCGCGGATCCATCCTCTTCTTCCGACGACTAGACGACGAATGACGGTTCCTTTAAGGGACGTCATCCAAGATGGCGTCCCTCGAATTCCGATTGGCTGATAGGATTCTATCAGCCAATCGGAATTAAGGTAGGAATTTTCTGATTGGCTGATGGAATCAGCCAATCAGAATATAGTTCAATCCGATTGGCTGATCCAATCAGCCAATCAGATTGAGCTCGCATTCTATTGGCTGATCGCAAAGGGCCCTGTTCAGGGCTGGTAAGGTAAAAGAGCTTGTAATATTTGTATTTTAGAATAGGGTAGGGAATTTTTTATTTTGGGGGGCTTTGTTATTTTATTAGGGGGCTTAGAGTAGGTGTAATTAGTTTAAAATTGTTGTAATATTTTTCTTATGTTTGTAAATATTTTATTATTTTCTGTAACTTAGTTCTTTTTTATTTTTTGTACTTTAGATAGTTTATTTAATTGTATTTATTTGTAGCAATTGTGTTTAATTAATTTATTGATAGTGTAGTGTTAGGTTAATTGTAGGTAATTGTAGGTAGTTTATTTAATTATTTTATTGATAGGGTAGTGTTAGGTTTAATTATATCTTAGGTTAGGATTTATTTTACAGGTAAATTTGTTATTATTTTAACTAGGTAACTATTAAATAGTTCTTAACTATTTAATAGCTATTGTACCTGGTTAAAATAATTACAAAGTTGCCTGTAAAATAAATATTAATCCTAAAATAGCTATAATATAATTATAATTTATATTGTAGCTATATTAGGATGTATTTTACAGGTAAGTATTTAGCTTTAAATAGGAATTATTTATTTAATAAGAGTTAATTTATTTCGTTAGATAAAAATTATATTTAACTTAGGGGGGTGTTAGTGTTAGGGTTAGACTTAGCTTTAGGGGTTAATACATTTATTAGAATAGCGGTGAGCTCCGGTCGGCAGATTAGGGGTTAATAATTGAAGGTAGGTGTCGGCGATGTTAGGGAGGGCAGATTAGGGGTTAATACTATTTATGATAGGGTTAGTGAGGCGGATTAGGGGTTAATAACTTTATTATAGTAGCGCTCAGGTCCGCTCGGCAGATTAGGGGTTAATAAGTGTAGGTAGGTGTCGGCGACGTTGAGGGGGGCAGATTAGGGGTTAATAAATATAACATAGGGGTCGGCGATGTTAGGGGTAGCAGATTAGGGGTACATAGGGATAACGTAGGTGGCGGCGATTTGCGGTCGGAAGATTAGGGGTTAATAAGTGTAGGTAGGTGTCGGCGACGTTGAGGGGGGCAGATTAGGGGTTAATAAATATAACATAGGGGTCGGCGATGTTAGGGGTAGCAGATTAGGGGTACATAAGTATAACGTAGGTGGCGGTCGGCAGATTAGGGGTTAAAAAATTTAATCGAGTGGCGGCGATGTGGGGGGAGCTCGGTTTAGGGGTACATAGGTAGTTTATGGGTGTTAGTGTACTTTAGGGTACAGTAGTTAAGAGCTTTATAAACCGGCGTTAGCCAGAAAGCTCTTAACTCCTGCTATTTTCAGGCGGCTGGAATCTTGTCGTTAGAGCTCTAACGCTCACTGCAGAAACGACTCTAAATACCGGCGTTAGGAAGATCCCATTGAAAAGATAGGCTATGCAAATGGCGTAGGGGGATCTGCGGTATGGAAAAGTCGCGGCTGAAAAGTGAGCGTTAGACCCTTTAATCACTGACTCCAAATACCAGCGGGCGCCCAAAACCAGCGTTAGGAGCCTCTAACGCTGGTTTTGACGGCTACCGCCGAACTCTAAATCTAGGCCATAGTTAGGCTAGTGTATTTAGTGTCCACTACAGTCCAGAAGGACTCCACTCATCTCTGCTGCAAGGACAGCACCCCAAAAAGCCCTTTTTAGGGATATATTTCGTGCCGTTTTTTTTTTTTTTTCGTATTTTTTTTATTAGCATTTGCCTGGCTTTCAGCCTGTGTGTTTAAGGCTCACAGCATATGCTGTGATTACTGCCACCACTGATATCTCCCTAACAACATTAGTTTAAATTTAACTAACCAAAAATTTTAATTATTTTGCTAGTGTAATTTTTTTTCATTTTCTATCAGGCCTGTGTCACACAGCATATACTCTGGTTCATTGCTCTGTGCCAGCCACCAGTGTTAATATCCGTTTATAACATTATTTTAAATTTAAAAAAAAAAAGAAAAATTATTTTGCTAGTGTAATCTAATTACATTTTCTATCAGGCCTGTGCCTGTCAGGCTCAACAGCATTAATATACCTCATTTTTTTCAGTCTTTTGGTTAATTGGTCGGTGCCAGGCAGCCACCACTCATATCTTCTTCACCTTAATTTAACTATAAAAAAAAAGTTTACATTTTTTTGATAGTGTAATCTAATATAATTTCCTATCAGGCCTGTGTGTTTTGCTGACATACAGAGCCTACTGTGTTTACTTGCTGCCCTCCCTAGTCTATGAGCCACGACTCATATGTGTTTAACCTTTTTTTAATTCCCCCCCCCCCATACAAATAATTTAAATCATTTTTCTAGTGTAATCTAATAGTATTTTCTATCAGGCGTGTGTGTTTATCTGACTTACAGATCCTACTGTTTTTAATAGCTGCCCTTCCAAGGCTATCAGCCACGACTCATATGTATGTGCTTAACCTTTTTCTTTAAATTGCCAAAAAAAAGTATTTAAATCATTATGCTAGTGT